>NC_030684.2:132327773-132627773 GCF_000004195.4 Xenopus tropicalis | reverse complement strand
CTATCCACTCACATACAGACCCACACTGACCTATCTATCCACTCACATACAGACCCATACTGACCTATCCACTCACATACAGACCCACACTGACCTATCCACTCACATACAGACCCATACTGACCTATCCACTCACATACAGACCCACACTGACCTATCTATCCACTCCCATACAGACCCACACTGACCTATCTATACACTCACATACAGACCCACACTGACCTATCTATCCACTCACATACAGACCCATACTGACCTATCTATCCACTCACATACAGACCCACACTGACCTATCTATCCACTCACATACAGACCCACACTGACCTATCTATCCACTCACATACAGACCCACACTGACCTATCTATCCACTCACATACAGACCCATACTGACCTATCTATCCACTCACATACAGACCCACACTGACCTATCTATACACTCACATACAGACCCATACTGACCTATCTATCCACTCACATACAGACCCATACTGACCTATCTATCCACTCACATACAGACCCATACTGACCTATCTATCCACTCACATACAGACCCACACTGACCTATCTATCCACTCACATGTATATTATTTGTATGTACCAATATCTATACTATTTGTAAATTATCACAATTGTAGTAACCTCTGTTTGTGTGGACATTTTGGTTAAGGGCATTCGTACTGTTTTGCCATTTGTCTATGATTCATTATCCAGTTCCTGTTTCCCACTTCCTGTCTATGCTGAGAGCCAGTGTGAGCCAGCCTTCCCGCCATGTTATAATAAATGTACCACAAGTTACTGTGCTGTCTGACTGTTTCACCTGTACTAACTCAGCAGAATCACACAGCCCACTGCTACCCAAGTAGTTTATTCCACCAATAGCCTTTGATATTCCATTTGTTCCAGAACTCATCCAGGCCCCTCTTATAGGCATTAACAGAGTCTGCCATTACCCCATCACTAGGAAGGGCATTCCCCAACCTCACTGCCCTCACCGTGAGGAACCCCCTACCCAACATCCCCCGGCAGGGCATTCCCCAACCCCCTCACTGCCCTCACCGTGAGGAACCCCCTACCCAACATCCCCCGGCAGGGCATTCCCCAACCCCCTCACTGCCCTCACCGTGAGGAACCCCCTACCCAACATCCCCCGGCAGGGCATTCCCCAACCCCCTCACTGCCCTCACCGTGAGGAACCCCCTACCCAACATCCCCCGGCAGGGCATTCCCCAACCCCCTCACTGCCCTCACCGTGAGGAACCCCCTACCCAACATCCCCCGGCAGGGCATTCCCCAACCCCCTCACTGCCCTCACCGTGAGGAACCCCCTACCCAACATCCCCCGGCAGGGCATTCCCCAACCCCCTCACTGCCCTCACCGTGAGGAACCCCCTACCCAACATCCCCCGGCAGGGCATTCCCCAACCCCCTCACTGCCCTCACCGTGAGGAACCCCCTACCCAACATCCCCCGGCAGGGCATTCCCCAACCCCCTCACTGCCCTCACCGTGAGGAACCCCCTACCCAACATCCCCCGGCAGGGCATTCCCCAACCCCCTCACTGCCCTCACCGTGAGGAACCCCCTACCCAACATCCCCCGGCAGGGCATTCCCCAACCTCACTGCCCTCACCGTGAGGAACCCCCTACCCAACATCCCCCGGCAGGGCATTCCCCAACCCCCTCACTGCCCTCACCGTGAGGAACCCCCTACCCAACATCCCCCGGCAGGGCATTCCCCAACCTCACTGCCCTCACCGTGAGGAACCCCCTACCCAACATCCCCCGGCAGGGCATTCCCCAACCCCCTCACTGCCCTCACCGTGAGGAACCCCCTACCCAACATCCCCCGGCAGGGCATTCCCCAACCCCCTCACTGCCCTCACCGTGAGGAACCCCCTACCCAACATCCCCCGGCAGGGCATTCCCCAACCCCCTCACTGTGAGGAACCCCCTACCCAACATCCCCCGGCAGGGCATTCCCCAACCCCCTCACTGCCCTCACCGTGAGGAACCCCCTACCCAACATCGCCCGGCAGGGCATTCCCCAACCTCACTGCCCTCACCTATACCCAGGTTCCACCACAATCTCCCCACCTGCTTGTTCAGGTGGAAAGGTTATACCAAAAATGGCCTCCAGACTTATGGCTGCTCAGCCTTTTATACTATACCATAGTGCCACCTTATGGCCAAACTGTGAAACTGCAAAAGTTCATGCTATGATCCAGGAAAAAGCACTTACTTCCCATTACACAGAGGACCCTTATAGCTGTCGAAATAACTAGGGGACTGCCAGTGAGATATGGCACAATTTACCAGTTACCTACACCAGTTTAGTTGCAGTCTCTGCACTCTCTCCAGCTCATTAATATCCTTCTTAATATCAACATTGAACCTCATTTTCCAGTTTGCTGCCCAGTTATCTAATTTTGTCAAATCGCTCTGCAAAGCGGCACATCCTGCATGGAACTTATAGTTTTGCACAATTTAGTGTCATCAGCAAAAATAGAAACAATACTCTCTATGCCCACCTCCAGGTCATTAATAAACAAGTTAAACAGCAAAGGCCCAAGGACTGACCCCTGCGGTACTCCACTAACCACACTGGTCCAATTAGAAAATGTTCCATTTACCCCCACTCTTTGTAATCTATCCTTCAGCCAGTTCTCTATCCAATTACAAATATTATGTTCTAGGCCAATATTCCTTAATTTGATCATTAACCTTCTGTGAGGTACTGTATCAAACGCTTTAGCAAAGTCCAAGTAGATGACATCAACTGCCATTCCAGCATCAAGGTTCCTGCTCACCTCCTCATAAAAGGCAGATTTTTGTATGGCCGCCATGTGGCTTGGAGAGGTGCCATTGGTGCAGGGATATTCCGTTGCTGAGAGCTGTAGGTAAAACCTTGATGCCTACAAAGTACTAACAAAGTATCCTATTACTATACAAGACCCTGGGTTTCATTTACAAAGTGTAACTGCAGCGCTAGAAGCAAACAAGGGTTCTAATCTTCCCTTAGCCATTAGTTGCCTGGGTTAATATTGCACTGCCCAAGCCGTTTTGCCTATCAATTGTGACGGAGAAGCAAGTCCAAGGATTCCTTTCCATGCTGCTCCCTGTTTCTTTTGCACTTAAATAGGGTGTAAATGTAGGGTATCTAATGGATTCACCATGGTCTTCCTGCCCCAAATCCATACTAACATAGATGGAACTAGAGTTGCCATCTTCAGCCTTGGCCATCCACAAATAGGGGCAAAGGGGGGCACTTGGGAGGGCATCATGGCAGGTTACAGGTAACGTTTTACATGCCCCACCTGTTCATTTTCTCTCTTCCCCACAGGGAAAGTGAAGGTGCATGCAAAAAGCCCTTGAGAAAATGGAAGATGGTGGATGGGGGACATTTGGGGCAAAAAGGGAACAGACTAAAAAAGTATAAGGAGGAGCAAAACTGAACTGAATGAGAAAAGATAGGAAGGAAACTTAGGATAGGAAAGAATAGGATATATAATAATGAATATGGGAAAGTATGTTCAAGGTTGGACTGGGGTGTATAGGGCCCACTGGGACTGTTGTCGGGGGGGATGGGGTGGGGGCTTACAGCACTTGGCAACTAAAATAAAAATAGGCAATTCATTTTCAACTATTTTTCCAGCCCTAATATGCCTGGGGCACAGGTTCCCTGTATACATATACTGGCAAAGGTAACCCTTTCTTTGAATGAAGATATGGGACTATGGAAATAAAATCAGCTTTTCATTTTTTTTAATCAATCTAGTCTTAGATAAAGTTCATTGATTTATATAGGGCTTTTTTAATTTCAGTGTTATATTAATATTATTATTTTCTCTTCCCTTCTATGCTTTTTCACCTCCCCATTTTCTCAGCTTTACTCATTTTGGCTTGAACTTGTGCATTAACCACATTTGGCCACTTGGTGTCACTGTTACAGAGTAACCAGCTGCAGACAGATAAAACCCTTCATTACAGTTTATCTGATTAAAACAAAAAAAACCCTTTCCCCAGTTGTCATTGGAAGTGGGCGAATAAGGAGGAAGAGGAGAGAGACCCAAACACTTTCACACAAGAAGAGAATATTTTAGACATCTGTGGTTGTCTTGGCAAACAGCCTACTTTAATGTGTCTCGTCCACATGGTGGCGCTGCCTCCCAGGCTATAGTCCAAGGATAAATATGAAATACATTCATTCGAATTGTCCTTTTTGTCCATTTATAATCTGTCCATGATAATGATCGTCATTGTTAGAACACTAATTACAGCAGAAGTAATACAAAGCACCAATAGGAGCGCACTACAGAAACACCTGACCCGATGGCTTGCAGTCTAAATAGTAATCATACAATTTTGCCCCATGGTAAAAAAACAAAAACATACCTATGAGCTAATATAGAGCACCAAGATATGAAGGGGGTAATTTACCCCCCTACTGTGGTTTATAGAAACGTCACTAAAGAGTTCCATGAACTTACAATATAAAGCCTGAGAATGATCCTTACTAACTTCTAATATCCTTAATGATTATGACTGGGGAACTCTTGTAATTCCCATAATGCACAGTAGGTTCTAAGGGGGCAGATAACAGGAGGGAATAACATTTATGGACCTTGTAACCTTGTTATGGGCTAAGGGGGCTTATTTGTGCCATGGGTACCCCTGGAACTATAGCAGGGTGACTGTTACCCCAATGTTTCTATATATCTGTAACCTTGTTATGGGCTAAGGGGGCCCAGCCTGAAGGCCAGTTAGGGGGGGATTTGGGGTGAGTGCTTATTTGTGCCCTGGGTACCCCTGGAACTATAGCAGGGTGACTGTTACCCCAATGTTTCTATATATCTGTAACCTTGTTATGGGCTAAGGGGGCCCAGCCTGAAGGCCAGTTAGGGGGGGATTTGGGGTGAGTGCTTATTTGTGCCCTGGGTACCCCTGGAACTATAGCGGGGTGTCTGTTACCCCAATGTTTCTATATATCTGTAACCTTGTTATGGGCTAAGGGGGCCCAGCCTGAAGGCCAGTTAGGGGGGGATTTGGGGTGAGTGCTTATTTGTGCCCTGGGTACCCCTGGAACTATGGCAGGGTGACTGTTACCCCAATGTTTCTATATATCTGTAACCTTGTTATGGGCTAAGGGGGCCCAGCCTGAAGGCCAGTTAGGGGGGGATTTGGGGTGGGTTCTTATTTGTGCCCTGGGTACCCCTGGAACTATAGCAGGGTGACTGTTACCCCAATGTTTCTATATATCTGTAACCTTGTTATGGGCTAAGGGGGCCCAGCCTGAAGGCCAGTTAGGGGGGGATTTGGGGTGAGTGCTTATTTGTGCCCTGGGTACCCCTGGAACTATAGCAGGGTGACTGTTACCCCAATGTTTCTATATATCTGTAACCTTGTTATGGGCTAAGGGGGCCCAGCCTGAAGGCCAGTTACACTCTATGATGTCAGAGAGGGATGATAATAATGCTATAATTTATAGACTAATATTATAAAAGCAAAATTTTACAGTTAATCTGAATATCAAATGATTCTATTTAATTCCCTCCTCCCTATGATCATATAAATATAAGAGACCCGGCAGCATTGTTGGCACAAATCCATTTATTGGGGGCTGAGTAACATTTGCTGCAGTAACGTGGGATCTGGCTGCAGTCTGTGCAATGATTTGTCCACAGAAATAACCGCTGCCCCCTTCTGGTGCCATTAAGTCTGTTTTTAACCCATTGTTGGTCTGGAACCTTATCCTGCAGCTGTGTGGGGTCCTGGAAACATATTCAGAAGGGCTACTTATGGCCAGGTAGGAAACATCTCAGAAGGTTGGAAGGACACAGGATATTAAAATGTGGCATCTGTTAAAAGAAAGGAAAGGGAACATAAACTCTATATATTATCTCAGTATTTCTGTTGTATCAAGTCCAACACCTTCAAACAACAATTATCATTTGCTCTTGTTCCCTCCCATGATGTTTGATAAGACCAAGGTTGGTTTCTACTCACTGGAGATGCAGCTGAGTTGGGGTTCCTCCCAAAACCCATCCGCTTGGCACCTAATGATTGGGGAGTTCCTCTGAAGAAAACCTTCCTGGCAACGGTATCCCACCACCGAATTGATCTGATAGGTTGATTTTGGCCGCCCGTACATGGTGGCATTGGATAGCTCTGGGGGAGGGCCGCAGGAGACTGGAAGAGAGTTAACGTTAATGATTTTGCAGTTCATTGGGCACAAATATTATACATACAAGATTATATAAGATTTCTAGCCTATAAGACAGCGAAGACTCAAGACCCTGACAATGAAATTTAACATGAAACTAAGAGTAAGAACCATTTTTTGATTTCTTCCACGACTACTTTTCCCTTTTGGCTTTATTCACTTTTTTGTTAACAGTAAATGCTTCTCTCTATACCAACTTATACTTCTGTTTTCTGTTTCTCTACTTTATTCATTCATAGCCTTTGTCTTCTGCTGCTCAGGTCCCTGTGTCCTGCTGGGGCCACTGTGTCATGGAATGATGAGGCCATTTTGTCATGAATTGCTGGGGCCACTGTGCCATAAAATTCTGGGTTCATTGTACCATGAAATGCTAGAACCACTGTGTCATAAAATGTTAGGGCAACTGTGTCATAAAATTCTGGGGCCACTTTTTCATTAAATGCTAGAACTGCTGTGTCTTAAGAAGATGAGGCCACTGTGTCACAAGTTAGGAACTCCCTGGTCTGGGCCACAGTAGACATTGTGGTTTTGGCCTGGAGGATAATAGCATCTAATTTTCCCCCTGTCTGTGTTCCCTGCTAACCACCTGTGATCCAGCTTGAGGCAATAGCCAATTAAAGGTCTAGGTAATCCTGCCTCTCCCATACCCTGGTGCTGGATCTTGTTGTCCTGTATCTTTAAAACCTTGCATCAGAATCCTGTCTGTTCCTGCCCTGCCCTTGTCCCCATGTTCTGACATTTGACATTGGCCTAATATTTGGATACTACTTGTCTGCCTGCCCTGACTACTGCCTGCCTTTGCTGCCTGCCCTGACTTCTGCCTGCCTTTGCTGCCTGCCCTGACTTTTGCCTGCCTTTGCTGCCTGCCCTGACTTCTGCCTGCCTTTGCTGCCTGCCCTGACTTTTGCCTGCCTTTGCTGCCTGCCCTGACTTTTGCCTGCCTTTGCTGCCTGCCCTGACTTCTGCCTGCCTTTGCTGCCTGCCCTGACTTCTGCCTGCCTTTGCTGCCTGCCCTGACTTTTGCCTGCCTTTGCTGCCTGCCCTGACTTCTGCCTGCCTTTGCTGCCTGCCCTGACTTTTGCCTGCCTTTGCTGCCTGCCCTGACTTCTGCCTGCCTTTGCTGCCTGCCCTGACTTTTGCCTGCCTTTGCTGCCTGCCCTGACTTCTGCCTGCCTTTGCTGCCTGCCCTGACTTTTGCCTGCCTTTGCTGCCTGCCCTGACCCTGTGCTTGAACGTTGTTTTCTGCCTGTTCCTTACACATTTCTGCTAAAGTCTGTGTTCAGTTAAGTTTTTCTTTATTAAATCTTTTGTTATGCCTTCATATGTTCATTAGTAGTCATCCAGCACATTGCCTCCTGTTGGCTAACTCAGTGGGTAATTCCATTACTGTGTCATGAAATGCTAGAACCACTGTGTCATATAGTGCTGGGGCCAGTGTGCCATATAGTGCTGGGGCCACTGTTTCATAGCATGCTGGGGGCACTATGTTATAAAATGCTGGGGCCACTATGTTATAAAATACTAGAATCACTGGGTCATAACATGGTAGAACCACTGTGTCATATAGTGCTGGGGCCATTGTGTTATATAAATGCTAGAACCACTGTGTCATAAAAAGCTAGAACTTCTATGTCAAAAAAGCGGGGCCACGGTGTCATAAAGTGCTGGGGCCACTGTTCCATTAATGCTAGAATCACTGTGCTATAGTGTGTGTATTGGGTGGTCTTAAGTGTGAATGTCTCTTAACTTGTTGTTTTAACTGGTTTTACCTACAGGCTAAGTACTAAAATTCTGGTTTTTCTTTTGCTCTTACCTAGTCCCATTTTGCAGACGAATGGGAGGTGGTAATTACACGGGACATCGCTCCATTTGCCCTCATTGTGTCCCACCATCACCACACAGTTCTCTCCGGAGAGGAAATAGCTGTCCGGCTGCCCGTGGGCCCAATTCTCATACAGCTAATAACAACAAGGGGGGAAAACGCAATTTGCTTTAATTCCAAGATATATTAAAAAAAAAACAACCCCAGAACGGACCAAACAGAGTTTATATCATATTCAGTGACCTGTTACACCCTTTCCCTTGAGCCGCCATTTAGTGATGGGCTGGGTGCTCCCTCAGAGATCAGCTGACAGGAAGTGATGCAGCTCTAACTGTAACAGGAAGTAGTGTGGGAGCAAAAGGCAGAACTCTGCCCATTCATTGGCTGATGGGGCCTAGCATGTATGTGTGCCTCACTCAAGTCAGTGACAAGATCCCACCTTATCTTGTTAGTGATCGACTGATTCTGTTCAAGCGCCGCTGGCAGTAACATGCCATACTTGGTTTCCACTTTTGGCTACTATTATAGCCATAATTACCCATAAAGCCATGTTTGAGCATAAGCCACCCCCACTTTTGCTGTTAATGATGATCTAGCAAAGTCTTACCAGGGGGTTCCCATCCGACCACTGGAAGTCCCCTTCTATGGTCCTGTCGTTCAGCCCCGTCCATTGATAGTCGTTGTACTTGTCTGCAGGGAGAGGGCAAATCAGAATACAGAGGAGGTTGGGGAAGGCGATCTATGGCAATAGGGGAATAAATCTTGAATCTGCTGCTTTTTTAGGGCACATAAAGCTTTTGTTCTGGGTCCCCTGTATCTGAAACCCTATAAAAGTCACAAAGTGTATGTTTAATTGTTTAAAGGGCAAGTAAAGCTAGTGGCACGTCACTTTAATTCCTGTTATGGAACAAAGATGCTTTATGGCTCTCCAAGGTAGGGATGGTCCTCCCAGTTTGTACTAATGGGTTCCATTACTACAGCCCTCCTTTATTGTTGATATCTTGGCTGCTACACATTAACTTATTATCTAAGTCCAGGAGAAAGAGGGCAACTCTGGAGGAACCCTAAACTATACTGGGCATCTGACCATGGCAATCAGCACAACAGCCATACGCCATAAAGAAAACTTTTTTTTAGATATATTAATGATATACCCTCAGCCCCTACAGCAGGGATCCCCAACCAGTGGCTCAGGGCAACATGTTGCTCCCCAACCCCTTGGATGTTGCTCTCAGTGCCCCCAAACCAGGGAGTTATTTTTGAATTCCTGACTTGGGGGCAAGTTTTGGTTGAATAAAAACAAGATTTCCTACCAAATAAAGCCCCCTGTAAGCTGATAGGGTGCATAGAGGCCTCTAATAGCCAATCACAGCCCTTATTTGGCACCTCCATGAACTTTTATGGTGCTTGTGTTGGTCCCCAAGTCTTTTTACATTTGACTGTTGCTCATGAGTAAGAACGGTTGGGGGCCTCTACCCTATAGGCACTTGACTTACTACACACTGTCCCATAGTTCCAACTCTTTCCCAATTAAATAAATGCAGGGGGTTCGTTTGCTCTGTGCAGTGATTGCCCCAGCTTATACCCCTATAAATTCAGCTTTGGTGCTAAACCAAACAGCCAGTAAAGGAAAGACCTGTATAAATGCAACTCAGCCGGTGTCTGTGCATCCAAGTGGAACAGCCTCGCTGCTATAGAGGCTCCGCGCTGCAGTGCAGATGTACTTACTGCATACAGTCCCTGCAGCTCGAGAACATTCATTAGAGCAATTGCTGGACCTGTCACTGTAAATTTGGATACAGAATGACAATAAACCCACTGTAAACAGGATACCTAGGAACTGCTGGTTTTGGATAAGGGAAGCTAATAGTGGGTAAGTACAAGACTTTGGTAAGAAGCTAGGGTAAGGGGTGGTCTCTGAGACCCTCATAAAATCTGCACAAGCAGCAATTGCTGCTGTAGTTCTGGGAAGATAATAATAAGTACAGACCTTGTAACCCATAGCAACCAAGGTTGCATTTACTGGCAACCGGTTTAAAAGCCAATATATGATTGGTTGCTATGGGTTGCTAGACTTGCTGGCAGGGCCATATTCTTTATATAGGCAACTGAAGGCCTTTGCCTTGGGTGGTAGATTCAGAAGGACAGCCAGTCCAGCCAGCCTACTGCAAAGCCAGCGGTGCTGTAGTTGTTTGATTCATGCGTATGTATGGACTGTATTGCCCAGAGCAGTGCTGGGTAGGGTGAGATTTGGGTAGAATGGATACACCTGGAAGTCCAACCTGAGGCCCATTTAGGATGACATATGTGATCAACAGGTATTTGCTGTTCTGGATATTCTTGGCTGATAGAGCAGTCTATTATTTATCTGTAACCTTTCCATGATCTAAGTGAATGTTGAATGTCAAAATGGGGCCCAATAAAAATGGTCAAGATCTCACAGTGAATTAGGTAAGTAGATTACATACTGTGCCACACAACCTAAATTTCAGCTTTCCGTGGTATAACTCTCCCTGCTCCCCCAACCAAGAGTGGTTCAAGTGAAATCCTGATACTCCATCACATGAACCACTTTTTTTATAATAAACACTTACTGTTGAGAAACTCTTGTTCTTCGGGGGTCATAATACTGGTTAGGTGCCCTCCAGCGTCTCGGCAGAAGGTCTCTGCCTCTTCCCAGCTTCGTCTTTCATGGAAATGTCTGTAGCAGAATCCCTGGAACGAATCCCAGTCACCCAAGCACTTCTCTACATCTAGGCAAGAGATAGGGACATTAGATCATGTGGAGAATGGAACCCCCGGCTCTTTAGTCTACTCTTGGGCTCCTGTACCAAGCCTTATACAATACATATGCCTTATACAACAGAATGCTATAGGTACAGTATATAGGTAATGCATTGTCATATAACATCACTTTTCCCCAAGAAGGTGCTTCTAATGGTTTAAATTAATACCCTCTTTTGAACGAGTGCCAAGATGCCAAAAACTTGAACTTGCACAGGGATCCCCATTACCGAAACAGCTATGAGGGCAAGGTAACAGCCCTTGGGGCAAAATTCCTTTTGGTCATGAAGATTGCCAAAAGGTCATTGGTAGCTTGTGGTCTTTTTGGTTGGGGGGGGTGAAAGGTCAGTTTGCCTTGCTCTACTGGCATAGAGTGCTAGGGGATGGTTGATGGCTCCAATGTAGACTTAATTGTATGGTTGATATTTCTTAATATGTTGCCTAATTGCATAAATAGACAGGGGCTGTGGTGGTTCAATATTATATTGGTTTCTAAGGACCTTTACAGCAACTGGTCCTTCATCCACCCTTTGGCAGGTTGAAAATAGTGCCCAATTGTTAGGGCGTATACAGGGAGGACAAATGGTTTATACAAATAAACAATTCTGGGCCACTTATCTTCCATTACCCTTGATTTGCCCCTGTCCCTAAGCTTTGTGGTGTTTACACATAACTGAAAACTAGCAGGGCAGGTTTTTCAACCACCTGTGGTCTACCAATGGACAAAAAAACCAATGGGTGGTGAACAGAGGTCTGGTTGCTTAAAAGCCATGTAATAGTAAAACCATTATATGTGAGTGTGGTCTGGGGGTGGCAGTGGAAAGGTGAGTAACATTGGGGTGAAGTCAACACTGCACCACTGAAGACACTTCTACTGAAGGCTATTATAGGCCCTTCTACATAAATAACTTGTATATAGGGCAGGACACTTGCATAGGGGTAGGACATGAAGGGTATTTAGGACATGAATGATGTTGGACTTGGGCTTTGAGTCCATTGCCAGGTTGCTTAGGTCAGTGATCCAAGAAGCAGTTGAAAATGCAAAGCTTTTTGAATAGTTGTGTGAGGATCCACTTCAAAAGCCAAGACTTGGAGCTCCTTGCATTCTAGTTGCCAACCCATATCTGTATGCTATGTCCAGATAGACTGTTATGCCATGAAAGACATGGTCCATACAGTTCTTTTTAAGAAGTTGAAGTGGCCAGAAGGTATTGCATCTGCCCCAGTTGCATATATACAGGTATTGCTATATTCTCCAAAGTTTAATGGTATCTTTGGCTATGGCTAAGAACCATTTAGCAGAGGGGGACACCTATGCTGGAATAGTCAGATGGTTTGGTGTATGAGCAAGCCTATAGAGAGTTACCAAACTATTATAAAATGGCAAATTTCCTAATCCCCTGCCCATTTCTCTCCATTATTATAATAAAAATTATTATGGCATCCCATCTATCACCGATTGACCTCCATCTGACATGGAGTATATAGTGTGGTCCCACCCATGGGCCATAGCTGTGGTGTCAACGCCAAGTCGGACTTTCTATAGGTTCTCTGTACACTCACTTATTTCACAGATTTTCCCAGTATAACCTGGCAAACACAGGCAGCGGAAGTCTTCGTCCTCTTCATCAATGCAAGTCCCTCCATTTCCACAAGGGTTTGGGTAGCAGACATCTACAACACAAGGCATAGAGGGAAGCTACTGATTTGCTCACAATGTGCAACAGACTAAAACATTCCCCAGGCTGACAATATGTTGTTGTGTAGGGGATCATAGGAATCGCTTTGGGGTAACTGAGTGGGCAGGCCCAGATATCCCATTCCATCCCCCCATCCAATCCAAATGGGCTTATCTCTTTTCTGATCGGTACATAAGGCCTTTAAACTAAATAGTAACATAAAGTCCCCAGTTCTGTCCATTTACTAGAGTAAAGACCAAGTGTCTCAGAAGACACTGGGGCTCATTTATTAACACTGGGCCAATTTGCCCGTGGGCAGTAACCCATAGCAACCAATCAAATTGTTACTTTCATTGTTCTACCTGCAGATTGGTTGATTGGTTGCTATGGGTTACTGCCCATGGGCAAATTTGCCCAGTGTTGATAAATTAGTCCCACTATGTTATGGGTCTACAAAAAAGGTGTTAATGGCCAATTTTATTGTTTAATGCAAAGGGAAAGTTATTAAGCTGACTCTAAACTAAGGGAAAGAGTATCCTGTTATTGTAGTGAATAAATAAAACTCTCTTGTTTCAGGGAATGAAACTATTCATAAATTCTTGTTTCTGTCTAAAGAACACACTCAAGGAAAGGCTCCCCATTGATGGCCACCGAGCAGTGGCCGGGGGGGTTAAGCCTGAAGCTGAGTTGAGATATGGGGAAAATGTCTATTTGCCTTTCTAGAATGGAGGTCAGGTCTGGACTGGGATTCAAAAAAGGTCCCGGCTTTTTAAGGAAACAGAGGTCAAAACAGCCTCCGCCCAGCCCACTTAATAATGGCCGTCTATGGCATCTTACGGCAGCCCCTCTGGCATTTGCCAGAATCAACAGGTTGCCAGTCCGGGCCTGCTGGTGGAACACTTACAGTACTGCTCTTCTCTGACACAGCAATATTTTCATGTATCTTATATCTTGTGATCTGCGAAGGGGAGCTTGAGCAAATGTTGGACCACAAAAGGGGCCAAAATGTAAAAAAAACCCACTACTTAAGGGGTCATTAGTATCTTCTAGTCTGGTCTACATCTTGGTATTAAGAAGATCTGGCCTTCACCCTGTAGAAGTTTTGTAGTCCAGCACTTGATTCTGAGTATTCTATTAGTATACTATGAGTAATCTATTCTGCTCCACTGTTTCTACCACTTTTTATTCCAATAGTCACACAATGTAACACCAGTTGTTTTCAGATTTTGTGGATTTTGTGCGCCCCCCCCCCCCATTGAGTCCATTATCTGGTCAAACCCTTTATTAACTCTTGGCAAGGTTACAGATAATCGAAAAACTGTTGGAACTGTGATCTTAATGTCCCCATATACAGGCCGATTCTAGCAGCTAATCGGCCCGTGTATGGGCACTACTGACGGGCCTGCCCGACCAATATCTGGCCTGAAATCGGGCAGATATCGATCGGGCAGGTTAAAAAACCTAGTCGGATTGGGGACCGCATTGGCTTGTTGATGTGGCCCCAGGGCCAAACAATCGAATTAGCCTGGATTCTCCCGATATCGCCCACCCATAGGTGGGAGATATCAGTAGAAGATCCGCTCACTTCGTGACTTCACCAAGCGAGTGGATCTGAAGGTGTATGGCCACCTTTACAGATATTCGAAAAAGTGTTGGAACAGTGGTCTTACTCTAGCTCCATTATTATCTAGGACAGCAAATGATTGTTTACCCCATTCTAACCTGGCTGCCCCCTCCCAATGACTACTTTGTGACCACCATAGAAGGGCCATCTTCAGAATGATTTGTGAAAATGATTTCCAGGCGAAGAGTATGAAATTTAAGTAGTGAGCTGGACTTAAACACCATTATTTCAAAGGAGGAAGAAGAACACTAATGAAGGAGGATGCCTAACGAGCGGAAAAGTTGGAGGCAGGGAGTCTTCTAGCCTTTTCACAAAAGGTTTTTCATTTAAATATTAAAAGCCCATTCCAGCTGTACCCCCATGGGTATATATAGAGCGAATTTGATCGAACTGTATAGCTTACATTACATAGTAACATAGTAAGTTAGGTTGAAAAAAGACATACGTCCATCACCATAATGCCTATATATAACCTGCCTAACTGCTAGTTGATCCAGAGGAAGGCAAAAACCCCATCTGAAGCCTCTCTAATTTGCCCCAGAGGGGAAAAACTCCTTCCTGACTCCAAGATGGCAATGGGACGAGTCCCTGGGGCAACTTGTACTAAGAGCTGTTTCCCATTAAAAGGATATTGCCAAGGTTGGCAGTAAGGACAGAACATAAGCACTAAGGGGAGCCATTTTGTGACTTTTGTAAGGGGTAATATGCTTTTTGTTACTTATCTACTACACTACATTTGTATATATGATAAAATGAAGCAGTTAGTGTAAAAGTTGAGGCAACAAAGAGAAGATTGAGGCAGACAAAGACACAAAGAACACACAGAGAAAGGGCAGAAAAATAAAGATTATAGACCTTAACGTAACTGCTTTAATTCTAAAAAAAAACCTTTTCATTTGCTTTATTTTTCATGGAAACGTTCATAAAAAATTACTTCATAGAAGTAAAAGAAAAAAAAAAAAGCCCAATGTGCACTGCGTGAGCAGCCTGAACGGGTTTGAGAAGTTGCGCGGCCGAAATACGTTTGAGTTTCCTGATTCTAATGGAATAGTGAGATAGGAAAGCACAGAAGAAGAGGAATATTCAGTGCAAGGTATTTATGTAGATGGCCAATGAAAGGAGGACAGTCGTGCAGATATGAAGGTTACCTGACAGATTTATTGAGGCTCCCAGAATGGCTCTCTCTGTTGGTATAGCAGGTGGCGGGTTGGTTGTACTCATAGACACATTTGGGTGGGCTGTCTTCTCCTGAATATGAGTGGTGGAATCCTCGGAATTATCAGTAGGTGGTGGCGATAGAGTATACCTGAGAGGAACATAATGAACTGGTGATGCAGTCGTAGCTTCCCCTGAACTAGGTTCTTCGGAACTTTCTTCCATGTTTGGTAAGGCTGTTGAAGAAAGGCCGTTCTCGATGATATTTTCTTGCCTTTCTGTTGAGATAATGGAAGAACTTATTAGGTGAGATATTTGTACTGTTGCAGTCTCTTGGTTACCCTGTATATCAACTGGGTTCTTTCCAAAGGTCTTTGTAGAATGGGCCACACTTTGTGTTATTTCAGGATGGCTAGTTGGGTTTCCTGAGTGCTCGGCTGTGTTAATGGAGGCATCTTGTGTGTTGTTTGTAGTTTGTCCACTTGACTCAGTCCATAAGGAACCAGAGCCGTCCCCACTTGCTTCCTCCCAAGTGGCTTGTGAGTTGCTCTGACCACTGGTTTCCATTGCTAAATCTACTTGGGTTGTGAGCATATTAGTTTGTGCATCCGTAGACTGATCTAGCCTGGTGCCCACAGAATACATGGGAGGTTGTGTTGATACAGGCAACTCGCTGGTAACAAGCTGTTTCAATAAACCCACAAAGGGTTTTGGACTGGCATTTAGATCTTCTGTAAACAAACTATCCCCATGTCCAGATGCTTCAAAAACCTGTGCTCCAGCGTCAGAGCTACTTATGGAAAGTTCTCCAGGTGTAACTAAAGTAGGAAACACTCCAGAACTTGTATCATCTATATCGCCTGTGGAATGCGGTAAAGGATTACCGCCATCTTTGTTATCCAAACTGGTAACATAAGCAGAATGCGTCGGGTCAGTTGGAACAGGAGAAGCTTCAGATTGCCGAGTAGCATACACTGAGATATTATAAACATCCTCGCTCTCCTTAATCAGAACTTGTTCAGTTTCAGGACTTTTCTTTGGTGACTGGGTAGGGGTATGAACTGTTTGGCTTAATGTTCCCGACTCCTCTGAGTCAAATTCATCTGGCAAGTTGGTGATATTGTCATAAAAGTAATCATTTTCCGCATCTATATTTACAAGGACTACTTTTGTGGCGGAGTCACCTGGAACCGACTGCGTAGGGATATCGACACTTTCCTCCAACGTGCTTCTTGTCGTCTCTAGGAGAGAGGAGACAGATTTGTTCTGTGGGATGAACGCAGCCTTGGTCTCTGCCAGATAAAAATAATGCAACATATGTTAGCAAGACGTTTCAGCTGCAGATCTTTTCGATTTCTAATCCGTTTACAGCCCTCGTAGAAGCTATGAGTTAGTTCAAACTCATATATAAACTGCATTATGGCTTGAATGCAAAGGTATAAGATTTTAATAGGTCTATCCATCAGCACCATTTGCCTTTATAACATTGTGAGTTAAGGGTAAAGGAACTGCTTCAAATGCATGGTTGGAAAACAAGGGGCAGAGACAAGGGGAATAGGGTGAAATGGTAATATATTGTTTTGCTTTTATTATCCCCATAGAGGGAATCAGGGTCAGACTGGGCCACCGGGACACTGGGAAAAATCCTGGTGGGCCCCGGCGGCCCAGACCTGCCTCTTGCAGCAATCCCCCTGCCCGACTGTTCCTCCCCTGACACGTTAAATTTACGCACTCAGGGTAGGACGTCGGGTGGGGGGCCCTTCAAGTGGGGTAGGGGGGCCCCTGCGGGGGGGGTGTTAGGGGACACCTGCAGGGCCCCTGGGGCGGGAGCCCCGGTGGGCCCTTCACCCCCCAGTCCGACCCTGGAGGGAATGGTATCACTAGTAGTGATGGGCGAAATGTTTCGCCAAGCATGGATTCGCGGCGAAATTCCGTGCTTCGCCATTGGTGGATTGTTTCACGAAACAGATGAAAAAATTTGCCACGGAAAAATTTGCTGCACGTCCAAAAATTGTCGCCAGCGTCAGAAAGAATAGTCGCGGGTGACAAAATAATAGGCGTGGGCAACAAAATAATAGCCACGGGTGACAATTTTTTTTGCCGCATGACATTTTCGCCTTTTCACAAATTTTTCGCTGTTTCGCTGATCTTTTGAATGATTCACAAATCTTTTGGCGAACCGAAACGGAACAGATTCGCTCATCACTAATCACTAGATATGAGCATCATGCAAGGAGCGAGACAAAGGGGGAAAGTGATGGTACAGTTATTGCCTAACACTATACAACCAAGCCCTAGGGCACAGTCATTGACATGTTACCTGAGGTTTCTTGGGTAAAACTAGCATCTTCCTTTGCTATTTCCTCCTCCTTGCCATCTTCTTTGTCTTGCTCTACATCCCCAGGAGGATACGATACAAATGAGTTGCTGGTGGAACTCTTTACAGTTGGTGTTGACTCTTGAAGAACTGATTCTTGCTCCCTGGTAATGGTTTCCCTCAGCTCTTCTGGTTCCTGTTGACTGTCGGCCATCTTTGTTTTGTTAAGTGGTATGGAGTCCACAGAGCCCTGAGCTTCATTTTCAGCATTGCCTTTAGGGAAGGTTAACTCCTGAAAGCTTTCAGTTAAAGTGATAACATTCTGGACCTTCTCAGCTGGAGCAGGTTGACCATCTTCCAGATTTTGTGGTGCAAGTCGGCTCTTATCTGCAAAACATCTCAGGTTCAGTCCGAGTCATGAATAGATAAGTCATTGGTCAATAAATTTGACCAATGTTATCAAGTCAAACCTAACATAGCGCAAACATTTTTCAAGCTGACCATTAAGATATCTATAATGACATTTAAAAAAATGGTGATTGTTCATGTAAGTATCTGATAGGCTTTACCTCTGAAGCAGTAAACATCATATTTGGCCATGGAGTCTGGAAATCCCGTCTGATTACGGAACAGAAATAGCGTTTTAACACCAGGAGAATTGCCCCCGCACCTTTCCCTGGGTGTGACAATTGGATACCTCACACTTCCATCTGAGAGCCACCCTGGGTTACACTGATCGTATCCCTGGCTCCACGCAGCATAGAGTTGCCCTGTGGTTGCAATGCTTGTGCCCAGCCTTTTGCAATAGTCCTTTGCTTCATGCAGGGTAAATTTATCAGGCGTCGAACTCAAAAACACTTCACCTGGAAGAAGAAAAAACATAGAACCTTATTTAAAGTCAAAGAGCATAATAAGAAGTTCATCCAACCACCTGGGCCTCATTTACAAATCATCTTGAGATGCTAGCTGCATAAATGGGGGGCAATTTTCCATTGGGTCTATGACTAGGCAAAAGTTGGCTAAGTGCATAAAGACCCTGAAACCCTGGGGAAGAAAATTCCACCAATGCAGTTGCAGTTTCACATGGACACATTGCAGTAACCAACTGCAACCAATTGCCTGATAGCTTGGGGCAGTCATCCACATGTAGAATAATGATAGTAATCTTTGGCTGCCGTGGGTTACAGTCAATGTTGGTTGGAGGCCCCATTCTACCATACAGACTTGGGACAGGAGGTATTTCAGTGTAGCAGAAGAGAAGGAGGACATTTCTGGTTCTTTGATGAAGACTTCTTGTAGAGTGTAAGCTCTTTTGGGCAGGGCTCTCTTCCCCTCTCGTATCGGTTATTGGTTGCTTTATATGTTACTCTGTATGCCCAATGTATGTAACCCACTTATTGTACAGCGCTGCGGGATATGTTGGCGCTTTATAAATAAATGATAATAATAATGTAGAGTGTAAGCTCTTTTGGGCAGGGCTCTCTTCACCTCTTGTATCGGTTACTGATTGCTTTATATGTTACTCTGTATGCCCAATGTATGGAACCCACTTATTGTACAGCTCTGCGGGATATGTTGGCGCTTTATAAATAAATGTTAATAAAAATAATGTAGATTGTAAGCTCTTTTGGGCAGGGCCCTCTTCACCTCTTGTATCGGTTACTGATTGCTTTATATGTTACTCTGTATGTCCAATGTATGAACCCACTTATTGTACAGCGCTGCGGGATATGTTGGCGCTTTATAAATAAATGTTAATAATAATAATGTAGATTGTAAGCTCTTTTGGGCAGGGCTCCCTTCCCCTCTTGTATCGGTTATTGGTTGCTTTATATGTTACTCTGTATGCCCAATGTATGTAACCCACTTATTGTACAGCGCTGCGGGATATGTTTGGGATAGAAGTAATGATATCTAACTTAACTTTATAATATAAGGAGAAATTACCATTCAGTTCTTCAACATAGCAGTACACATCATACATGTCATCTGGATCCAGCACCCCATAATTCCGCACTCCAGGGAACCCATCCATGTCGCCATAGCATCCTTCTCTTGGAATCTGGATTGGGTATCTGAATGGAGCAGACACAGCCTAATGGGAATGATTCTAATCATGGCGG
The DNA here is from genome assembly GCF_000004195.4 of Xenopus tropicalis. NCBI lineage: Eukaryota > Metazoa > Chordata > Amphibia > Anura > Pipidae > Xenopus > Xenopus tropicalis. The sequence continues at coordinate 132,608,049 of NC_030684.2, read as the reverse complement.
AAAGAACCCTTCATGGATACATTGGGTGAAAACCACAATTTGGGGTCTCCATGCTAATCTCTAAATAACAATTTCAAATATCTTATTTATTATAATACTGACAAAAATGTACAGCCACTTTCCTCTTTGTATATCTCCTAGAACAGTCCAGTCACTTGATTCTATCTCAGTTTCCCTTATATGTCCCTTTCCCTGCCCTAATATAGATACATATATAAGTTCTATCATCATTAAAGTTGACATTACCTGACAGTCTGGTCTGAAATCCACCCAGCATCACACTGTTCGTAGCCACTATGATAAGCAGCCAGAAGCTGTTCCGGCGTGGCAATGCTCGCCCTAATTCTGTTGCATGCTTCCTGCGCCATAGAGAAAGTATAAGCGTAGCGTGCAGTTCCCTCCCGATACAGGAACACAACCCCTACAGAGGAAAGGTTAAAACCATTAAAAAATAAACATTTGAATGTATATGATAAATAATCATTTATAGAGTTCTTTTCTCCCAAATGTTTCCAATACATTTGTAGTGGGTCAAGTTCAGATATGAGCCCACTGGGCTCTCTTATAAGCTGTCACTGAATCCCTTAATAAGGGCCAGTTGGACAGTTGTAAAGTCACTTTTTCTTTTAATGAATGATAACCCATTACTAAATGTTACAAGGTTATACTCAAACCTGCAGTCCTAATGCCCTTATAATGTACTGTTCTGGGTACATTATCCCTTTTAATACATGAGTGATGTGCACAGTTCCATTTGTAACTCAACTATGGTCACAGAACCCCTCAGTGACTGCTAATATCCTTATCATTTACAGTAGGGGTTACAGTATCCCTTATAATACATGAGTGATACTCAGAGTTCCCTGTATAACTCAGCCTGCAGCCTTGTGCCTTTATATGGGCACAGAACCCCTCAGTGACTGCTAATATCCTTATCATTTACAGTAGGGGGTACATTATCCCTTATAATACATGAGTGATATTCAGAGTTCCCTGTATAACTCAGCCTGCAGCCTTGTGCCTTTATATGGGCACAGAACCCCTCAGTGACTGCTAATATCCTTATCATTTACAGTAGGGGGTACATTATCCCTTATAATACATGAGTGATACTCAGAGTTCCCTGTATAACTCAGCCTGCAGCCTTGTGCCTTTATATGGGCACAGAACCCCTCAGTGACTGCTAATATCCTTATCATTTACAGTAGGGGGTACATTATCCCTTATAATACATGAGTGATACTCAGAGTTCCCTGTATAACTCAGCCTGCAGCCTTGTGCCTTTATATGGGCACAGAACCCCTCAGTGACTGCTAATATCCTTATCATTTACAGTAGGGGGTACATTATCCCTTATAATACATGAGTGATACTCAGAGTTCCCTGTATAACTCAGCCTGCAGCCTTGTGCCTTTATATGGGCACAGAACCCCTCAGTGACTGCTAATATCCTTATCATTTACAGTAGGGGGTACATTATCCCTTATAATACATGAGTGATACTCAGAGTTCCCTGTATAACTCAGCCTGCAGCCTTGTGCCTTTATATGGGCACAGAACCCCTCAGTGACTGCTAATATCCTTATCATTTACAGTAGGGGGTACATTATCCCTTATAATACATGAGTGATACTCAGAGTTCCCTGTATAACTCAGCCTGCAGCCTTGTGCCTTTATATGGTCTCAGTGACTGCTAATATCCTTATACTTTACAGTAGGGGGTACAAGGGGAATAGGTGATTGAGTTACCTGAGCTGTACAACACAAAGTCATAATGAAAGTTAATTTTGAATGAACTTTTTTATCATATTAAGCCTTTCAAGAGACTTTACCTTTTACTTTAACCTCCAGCATATCGTAGTCGTCTTCTATACCGTGCTGTACATGGCATCGGTAGATCCCTGAGTCGTTAGTTATTAGGCTGTTTATGATTAAAGTGGCGTCGTTGCCCGACTCGGCGTAGTGTGGCATCAAGGCACGGGCCCGGTAGCCCTCACTGATCTTAACTTTCCGGCCCCGTGCCACCAGTATCTCCTCCTCCTTCCCATTGGAGATGAAGCTCCATTTTATTCTAGGAGTTGCCAGCACTGCTTGGCGCCCAACGCTGAGGACCTCGGATGGAGAGTGGTACCTGATGTGACACGGTATGGTGAGGGTCCCAGTCAGCACCGGTCTGGCAGGAAGGCTTCCTATCGTCACTTTCAGAGTCTTACTGTGCTCTGTTTGGGGAAGAACAAGGTATTATTTCATATCAGAATACTATGGGCGAACAGACCATACAAACCAGTCTGGGAGGGTCTAGAGAGCCTTCAAATATATGGTTAATAGCACCAGGAAAAAAGGGTGCACACCTAATTTTAAACCTATACAGGTATAGGATCCGCTATCCAGAATGCTCGAGACCAAGGGTATTCCGGATAAGGGGTCTTTCCGTAATTTGGATCTCCATACCTTAAGTCTACTAAAGAATCAATAAAACATTAATTAAACCCAATAGGACTGTTCTGCCCCCAATAAGGGGTAATTATATCTTAGTTGGGATCAAGTACAGGTACTGTTTTATTATTACAGAGAAAAGGGAATCATTTAACCATGAAATAAACCCAATAGGGCTGTTCTGCCCCCAATAAGGGGTAATTATATCTTAGTTGGGATCAAGTACAGGTACTGTTTTATTATTACAGAGAAAAGGGAATCATTTAACCATGAAATAAACCCAATAGGGCTGTTCTGCCCCCAATAAGGGGTAATTATATCTTAGTTGGGATCAAGTACAGGTACTGTTTTATTATTACAGAGAAAAGGGAATCATTTAACCATTAAATAAACCCAATAGGGCTGTTCTGCCCCCAATAAGGGGTAATTATATCTTAGTTGGGATCAAGTACAGGTACTGTTTTATTATTACAGAGAAAAGGGAATCATTTAACCATTAAATAAACCCAATAGGGCTGTTCTGCCCCCAATAAGGGGTAATTATATCTTAGTTGGGATCAAGTACAGGTACTGTTTTATTATTACAGAGAAAAAGGAAATCAGTTTTAAAATTCTGAATTAATTGATTAAAATGGAGTCTATGGGAGACGGGCTTTCCATAATACGGAGCTTTCTGGATAACGGGTTTCCGGATAAGGAATCCTATACCTGTACTCACTTAGCTTAAAGAGGGAATAAAAACTTTGCAGAATGTGCTCCCCTGAGCACTTTTGCAAATGAATGTAATGTCTGCACTAGGCCAGCTGCCCAACCAATCTTTGGTTTGCTTTCAAATAGGTGAGCAGTAGGTACTACCTACAGATTGGTGCTATGAATTACTAGACCTGGGGAATAATTTGTGACTCTTATTAATATTATTTTATATTGTTTAGTTTTTAAATGAGCTGATACTGTGGCCATGGTAGATCATGAAGTGTCCTTGATGGTCCAAAAGAGCTAACAAAGCATTGCACTCTGTTCAGCCAAACTGCCTGTTCCCCCATTCAGATATGTGACCCAACAATGCTTGGGGGAACCTATGCAGGAGGCTTTTGATATCTACAACAATATATGATATGATAGTCCAGGGGTGGCCAAGACGTCAATCACGGTCCACCAGTTGATTCCCTGTGGATTTCTGGTGGACCGTGACAAAGCCGGGGGATGTCGAAGTGCGACGTGAATGCGTATGTACGCTGCATCTTGGGGGAGGAGTCATTGGTCGATCACAGATGGAAAAAGTCTGGCCACCCCTATGATAGCCCATCTTCAGGAGTTGATTTGTTCTAGCCAGACCCTGAAGGTCCACCACCACAATACCTAACAACGTAGGGATAAGGTAGATGTTAATCATTACCTGAGTCTCCTTCCAGTGCTGAAGTTAGCGATATTGACACCTGAGCAAGTATCAGGAGCAGCAACGCGGTCCACCTCATGTTCTTCTGGAGGAACATTACATATTGTATATTAGCTTTTTCAATCAACACAGACACTGTACAGTTAATATTACACAGCTAGAGAATAAGCTTCAAAGAAACATGGACATATTTTGGCACCACAGTACATGGTATAGTGATTCACATAATCACCACTTATTATTATGTTTTTCCATTCTTTCAAGTTATTCCATGAATCATATTTACTGTCAGAGAAAGTAGGGGCCATTTGCTGTACTCTGCCTAAGCAAACAGTGGGAGTCCATACCTGAACTGGCCAGACTATGGTTTCCAGCATGCTGTAACCCTTGATGATATGTTGGGGTATGCCGGCTAGGTTTGGGTGATCCAAGTTTGAGCAACAGTATTATGGAATGCTTCCACCCCATTTAATCTGTTATTTTAAAAAACACTCACTTAATGATTCTTATGTTCTTTGCCAGGGCTGGAACTAGTGGTAGGCAAAAGAGGCACATACCACGGGCACTGTTGATGGTGGTGGCCACACTATAGAAGCAATCAGTAGATCAGTGGTTCTCAACCTTCCTAATGCCGTGACCATTTAATACAGTTCTTCATGTTGTGGTGACCCCCAACCATAGAGGAGCGGTGTCTCGGTTCCTAAGACCATCTGAAATAAGTGTTTTCCTTTGGTCTTAGGCGACCCCTGTGAAAGGGTCCAACCGCTGCAGTAGATGAAGGAGCAAGCAGAGAGCAGCAGGGAAGCCATGATTGAGCAACATTAAGCCTAGGTGGACCTCCATGGGTGGTATTACTAAGTGGCCAGGCTGTGCTCATTGCTTTCAATTTTGTTTGCAAACATGTATTTATATGATTTGGGTCTAACAGCCCTATGAAGATTTTATTAAAGAAAAATATCAATTAATTGGTAAAAACTTTTCCAAAGTTTTTAAAAAGTTGTACATGAAACGGTCTAATTCCTATTGAGCATTGTCTTTTTCTTGCATTACTAACATAACAGTTCCTGGTAACTTCAAAGTAGGGTAGCAGGAGAACTTCCATAAGTCCAACACCTGGGTGAGGAGAAGACACTCGTCCTTGGATACCAGTTTCCCCCTCCTGTTCTGACTCACTTGGTTTTGTCCAATGATGAATAAGACTAACACACTGTGGTCTGGCTATAAAGGCTTTCAATAGCTCGCTGAGCTACAGCGCTACAAAGAGAAGGGTGGGCTATTCTTTAAGATTCCGTTCACGGCAAACGTCCTTGCATGTTCTTTGCTTTCTATGTGAACTTCTGTGTAGCCCATTATGTTTCAAACAAGCTTCCAGCCGGGCCACAAAGATTCCTACTTGAAAAGAAGACATCGCAAAGAATAAAAAATACTCCCGGCTTCATAAATTTGTCTTGAAACCTTTCCCTGTTTGCTCCCAGGTCCCAGATTATAGACTTTTCCTTCCCTCTTGGAAGAACAATAGACAAAAGGCCACACAATAATGATGTCCAATGATATCCAATTTTTTTGTTGTTTAAAGTGACTCTTCTCCCATGAAAATAACCTCTCACTGAAAAGATTTCTGCCCAAAGTGCTCTTTAGAGCACTTTCAAATACAAGGGCTGTAAAATAAATAGGAACCTGGACAGAATTTACACATGACACCCACATTACATACATTTGGACGGGATACCTAGGCTTAATTGGTGGCCAAATGACAGTAGAGTTCCCTTAGTTCCTACAGAGTTGCCCCTGGCTAGTGATGAGCGAATCTGTTCCGTTTCGCTTCACCGAAAAATTCTCAAATCCTTCAAAAGATCCGCGAAACGGCGAAAATGTCGTGTGACAAAAAAAAAATTGTTGCCCGCGGCTATTATTTTGTCGTGCGGCTATTGTTTCGTCGCCCGCGGCTATTATTTTGTCGCGCGGCTATTGTTTCGTCGCCCGCGGCTATTATTTTGTCTCGCGGCTATTATTTCATCGCCCGGGTCTATTATTTTGTTGCGCGGCTATTATTTCGTCACCCGCGGCTATTATTTCGTCGCGCGGCTATTCTTTTGACGCCCGTGACCATTCTTTTTTGACGCCGGCGACAATTTTTGGACGTGCGGCGAATTTTCCGCGGCAAATTTTTTCATCCGTTTTGCGAAACAATCCGCCAATGGCGAAATGCGGAAATTCGCCACGAATCCATGCCTGGTGAAACATTTCGCCCATCACTACCTCTGGCTCTTTAATTGCAAAAAACCCCTTATGCTCAATGTCTATATAGGTGCTATCATAGGGCTGTTTGATACATCAAGGCCCTGATATTGATTTCCTGGGGTATTATTTCCGAAGCAAGAAGACCCATAATATGGCTGCCTTGTTATAACTGCAGACAAACCTCATTCCCGTATAATTATGATGCAATAGTCTAAAACTCTTAACAAGAAGGAACGTTCTTTCTGTAGCTCTGAATACCCTTAACCAAGACCACAGAGGGGTCACCAGTCCAATAAAACAAGGGATAGAGTCAAGCTACTGTCTTACCTTGGAGATGCTGGGTGAGTACCTCAATACATAACTGATACAATAGTTCCACCACTCTCAAGTGAGCCGGTGTGCACAAGAAAATGTAAACGAGATGCAGTCTGGCATCAGACTTGCGGAGATTATCCGTCAATGAAGTTGAGGGTTGTCAGAGGTGCGTAACCACACTCTGTGGAGGGGGGGTGAATGTTCAACTATGGAGACTTTCAATTAGTATTCTGGCTGAGTATCTCCCAAGCTATAAAATACCACAAAAGCCTGTTGCTCTGAATGTGTGGCTTAAATTCAAGCGCTGCAGCCCAATCCCCACCACAAGACAAAAAAAAAAAACCCTGTGAAAAACTGGGTCCCTTTTGTTAGAGAAAAACCGATCTTTCCAAGGCAACGTGGCAGAAAGTGAAATAGCCCTGAATTCCCCAAATGACATAATTCACTTTTGCTCCAAAGATATCTAAGTGGTTTCCTCTTCCTGCAAAGCCAACAGAAATGGTCTACCATCCCCTTGCGCCGAGGCCTTAGCGTGTAATATGTTCAAGATGCATGGATAAGAGCACGCCAAGTTTGTATTAAATGTCAAGTTGAAAAGATGCCTGGTTGACCAATAATGCCAACCTTCCCGGCTTCACCAATGTTGGATGTTAATCTTCCACCTAATATACAGTAGACATTAGCAAAGCTTGAGTCATTCACCACCCTGACTAGGCCACCATACAGATAATGTTTCCACTTGGTCTAGAATATGAGACACTAGAGAGCTATGTACTAATACCTACTGCCCAACCTCATTAGATGCATCCTCACTTAACATGTGCAATGTATCAAGGGACAACGTTGACATATATATACTATTCAGACACATGTGGACCCTGGGGAATTATTTCTAATGATGTTCTACCATGGCAACAGGCACTTCCCTAGAGCCCTAGTGCCAAGGTGGGTTGAGCAACAAGAGGGTTGAGCATGGTGCCTACTGGGAGAAGAGTAAGATGGAGTATATCGGGGCAAAAGTAAATGACATCATGCATTTATGGATACATATTACACATTGTAGTGGCCAAAACACATCTATCACCTTGTCCTACTGAAACAATGGGAAATATATCAACTATGGAAGATGCTGGTGGAAAAAGGCAGGAGATACCAACTGATGTATTTATGAGCAGTGCCACCACCAGTATGTGCTATAGAACACAGCAAGGTTGGCCTGGGGTGTGCGAGGTCCACCGGGGCTGCAACCTCAGTGGCCTTAACACCCCCTCAGGGCCCAACCACCCCCTTACCCATCCTGCTGTTCACCCAGCCCCTTCTACGACCAGCAGTGGTGAGTGGCAGGTAGGGACGAGGGCTTGGGCCCAACAGATTTTCTCCCAGAGTCCCACCGGCCCTGTCCGACATTGGACCATAATTCACCCAGAGAGCAAGATGAACTTCAAAATGCCACCTGTGCTGTTAGCCTAAATGGACTATATATAAAGCTGGTGGGAATCCGGCCCCATAACAGTAGGGAGAGTGGACAGATGTAGTTTGTGGCCTAAAAAAGTAAGTGGAACTGTAAAGGAATGGTAAGGTAGGAGACATAATTGTGCGCTATCTAGAGGAAGCCCTAGTTAAGGTCCCCCTACACCTTCAGATCCGCTCGCTTGGTGAAGTCGCCAAGCAAGCGGATCTTCTCCCGATATCCCCCACCTACGTGTGGGCGATATTGGGAGAATCCAGGCTGATATGATCGTTTGGCCTTGGGGCCAAAGACCGAATTATAACGACGGGTATAGGAAAAGTCAGTTCAGGGACCACATCAACGAGCCGATGCGGTCCCCGATCCGACTAGATTTTTTAACCTGCCCGATCGATATCTGGCCGATTTCAGGCCAGATATAGGTCGGGCAGGCCCGTCGGTAGTGCCCATACATGGGCCGATTAGCTGCCGAATCTGTCTAAGGGGCCGATATTGGCAGCTAGAATCGGCCTGTGTATGGGGACCTTGAGATGGTAGGGCTAACTGCCCTGAGCATACTATGAGGTCCTATTGTTGCTGCCCTGGTTATAGGTACAGTATATTCCTGTCCAGTGACTGTAGAATGGAACCAAGAACAAACAGAACCCCCATGCCCTACTGGAAATCAGCATACCTGCCAATGGAAACCCTGGTATATATTATAGATGGGGTGAGCAGGCATCAAAGCGGTTTGAGAGGGGGCAGATAGACTGTTGGCCTGGCCGGGATGATAATTGGGATCTAAGTGATAGTTTGCTGTAACTGGGAGCTGTATTTAAAAGCACTATGAATTATACAGATCTAGCAATCTCAATGAAACCACATGCAAGAAGCACTGACTATTTAATAACCATGTTGTTAACCCATAAGGACGTCACTCTTTATTGATACATAAGCATGGTTTCCATGGTTACTGCTTGAAATAGAAATACTGATGGCTTCCAACCTACAAACTTCTTTCCATGGAAGTAGCATGGAAAAGATGTTTACCTTAGACCAGGGCCGTTCCTAGGGCTGATCCTATCTGATCCCCCCCCCCCCCCCCCCCCCCCCCATTGTAAGCAGCAGTCCTGCCCTGCTTTATGGCTGAGATTCTAGCTATCTGTATAACAGAGCATTCTGTCACAGTGGCACAGATCCTATCTGATCCCCGCCATTGTAAGCAGCAGTCCTGCCCTGCTTTATGGCTGAGATTCTAGCTATCTGTATAACAGAGCATTCTGTCACAGTGGCACAGATCCTATCTGATCCCCCCCATTGTAAGCAGCAGTCCTGCCCTGCTTTATGGCTGAGATTCTATCTGTATAACAGAGCATTCTGTCACAGTGGCACAGATCCTATCTGATCCCCCCATTGTAAGCAGCAGTCCTGCCCTGCTTTATGGCTGAGATTCTAGCTATCTGTATAACAGAGCATTCTGTCACAGTGGCACAGATCCTATCTGATCCCTCCATTGTAAGCAGCAGTCCTGCCCTGCTTTATGGCTGAGATTCTAGCTATCTGTATAACAGAGCATTCTGTCACAGTGGCACAGATCCTATCTGATCCCCCCATTGTAAGCAGCAGTCCTGCCCTGCTTTATGGCTGAGATTCTAGCTATCTGTATAACAGAGCATTCTGTCACAGTGGCACAGATCCTATCTGATCCCCCCATTGTAAGCAGCAGTCCTGCCCTGCTTTATGGCTGAGATTCTAGCTATCTGTATAACAGAGCATTCTGTCACAGTGGCACAGATCCTATCTGATCCCCCCCATTGTAAGCAGCAGTCCTGCCCTGCTTTATGGCTGAGATTCTAGCTATCTGTATAACAGAGCATTCTGTCACAGTGGCACAGATCCTATCTGATCCCCCCCATTGTAAGCAGCAGTCCTGCCCTGCTTTATGGCTGAGATTCTAGCTATCTGTATAACAGAGCATTCTGTCACAGTGGCACAGATCCTATCTGATCCCCCCATTGTAAGCAGCAGTCCTGCCCTGCTTTATGGCTGAGATTCTAGCTATCTGTATAACAGAGCATTCTGTCACAGTGGCACAGATCCTATCTGATCCCCCCCATTGTAAGCAGCAGTCCTGCCCTGCTTTATGGCTGAGATTCTAGCTATCTGTATAACAGAGCATTCTGTCACAGTGGCACAGATCCTATCTGATCCCCCATTGTAAGCAGCAGTCCTGCCCTGCTTTATGGCTGAGATTCTAGCTATCTGTATAACAGAGCATTCTGTCACAGTGGCACAGATCCTATCTGATCCCCCCATTGTAAGCAGCAGTCCTGCCCTGCTTTATGGCTGAGATTCTAGCTACCTGTATAACAGAGCATTCTGTCACAGTGGCACAGATCCTATCTGATCCCCCCATTGTAAGCAGCAGTCCTGCCCTGCTTTATGGCTGAGATTCTAGCTACCTGTATAACAGAGCATTCTGTCACAGTGGCACAGTTATAAATATAATTTAGCTACAGGCAGTTCTCAGACAAAGCATGTTCTGTACAAGCAGAAATGTGAATGTTTAATAATACAAAATATCTGAATGCTTCTTTAGTAAAACCTGAACCTATTTAACCCGCGGTGTGTGCAGTGAGCCCATCTGGCAATGGACGATTACATTTATTTTGATTTTGAATGGAAGCGAGTGAGATGAAACACCTTGCATTTCTCTATTTTTATGTTTCCAGTGGAAAGACACCTTCAGTACAGAGGGATTTTTCCAAGAAAGTGCAATGAATCAGAATGAAGTGAGGTGGAACGTTATTATATATATATATAATATAAACCTCAGCCAAAACTGTTGGTCAAACATTGCCCCCACCACCAACCTTTCTGCACATTCAGGGATTTTTTTGTCATGCCTTAAGCAGAAGATTATTGGGCTTCAGAGCGAGTGTTTTATACACAGTCAGCAAAGTGATTCATTCACCCGCCACAGCCTGACCACTTAATGGGCAAACGGACTGAAATTTATAGCCCTCGTTGGGCAGAGCTACAGGCTTTCCTGGCCAGGGCGCCATGTCAAAACCCTCCACCTTGATCATGAGAGGTTCTGCTTGCAGTTTGCCGAAGGGGGGAAAACGTTCCCAAGTCACAGTGGAAAATGAGTCGTTGTGCTTAATATAGAGATGGGGTTAGACTTGAAGTCATAGAGTCTGATCTAGGAAATAAAGGAAAGTAACCAGGGAGATCCTTATTAGTGATGTGTGGGACACCTGCCTGGTTTTGAGCCGGACAGTGAGGGTTTGCATGGGATATCTGGCTCAAAATTGCCCTTCTGGAGAGCAATCTCTGGACTGATTGATGCTGAAATCAGCAAATCACAGACTGCCATGTTATAACCCAGCCCCCTGATGCCCCCAGCCTGCCCCTAAATGCTATTATCCAGCCTTGAACGCCATTAGCTCCCCCACTCACATCACCTTCCCCCCAGTCTGGGCTTCCAACCTCACAAGGTGGCAAACCCAGGATCTTTCAGGTGAACATTCTACCTCTATGGGCCAAGTTGCAGCAAGGACTCTCTATCCCTATGATTTAGACATTTGCCACCTGACCAGATTTGGTCCTTTTTTCCTTTTATAAAGGAAAGCAGGGGAAGGAAAAGGAATCCTTCTTATCCAATAAGTCTAATAATAATAAATAATAATAATAATAAATAAAGTCTAATTTGTATATTACACATTACAAGTTCTAGACAGGACAAAACCGAGCCAATAACAGCTCAGAAAAGTGCCAGTTCCCATCCATCAGATATAGGGTTGCCACCCAGATGGTATTTTACCAGCCTAGCCCATAAAATACCAGCCCATTACAAATTTACTGGCAATGTACTAGTTCTCCACCCCTGGCCTTCCTCCAATCCACCTCCTGCCTGCCTCACATCCCTTCTCCTATCTCCACCAGCTTCCTCTCCAGCCCACCCTACTCACTAAGCTCTCTTTGATGTGGCCTTGATTACATTTGACTCCTCCCCTGCATCATGGACCTGCCCCCTCAGAAGCATGCCCCTCCCACCTGGTCAGTATGAAATGAGAAAAAGGTGGTAATCCTAGTTGGATCATTGGCCAGCTACTCACTTTATATTTAACCTGAAATAATGTTGAGCCCAGCTGTTGAAAAGGCCTAAAATGGACCTGAATTTATCTCAGTAACAGGGAGTATTGGGCAGAGCCAGGAACACAGGTAGGGGCATGGATTGTGCATAACAGGGAATGGTTAAAATGCCTCCAAATATACCAGCAGGTTGGCATGTCAGTAAGGAGAGTTGGATCTCCTTAAGGGTTAGGTCTGGGGTTTTTAAGCATTTGAAAATGTAGGTCCAAGTTGTGCCCTGGGTAAGAAAGTGGGGCGGTTTAGGGGTGCGCTAAAGGTCAGAAAATTCCCATCCCATCCATCAGTGATAATTATATTTTGGTTCACTGTTGTCATAGGTTGACAAATATAATGTACATCCTTGTCCAATCAACGCGGGCAAAACAAGCCCTTGTTCTTTCAGGTTTAACGGTGCTCCAACAGATCTCTTTGTTCTGCAATGGAAAGACTGCTGAAAGCAGACATCTGATTGGTTACTTTGGGTTTACCAGACCTAGGGTTTACCTCGAGCCCCTTATGGCATAACCCCTTATGGGGTTGGATATGGGAATGATCATAACAAGCCTATTACTGTGCACAGGGACCGCCATGTTGGTTTAGGTTGGTTCTCGCCCATTAGCTCAGTGCATGGGTGGCGCTGGTCGAACCACAATAATATTCAGCTATCGGAGACAGACTGATGCAGAAGGTAGAGAAAAAGTGCTCTCGGCTCAGTCCCCACTCACAAGCTGCATAATATTTCGGGTGAGGAAGGCTGAGAATTGATATCCATAGCAACAGAAATTACAGATTTAATATGAATTGCCAAGGATGCATCTATTATCCAGAAGTATATTAATCGTGATAAAGATGAAGGACACCACCAGCTCTACGCCAGGCTAAAGAATAAAAGGGGCACAGAGAACCATGCACAGCCGTGGATAATAGCTACCCCTGGGGATATTACATGCATTTAGTATAGTTGCTTTGTAGCTGAGAAAGTGAAGGCAAAACACAACACAACAGTCACACTTGGCACAATAAAGTGTCACAAATTCCCACAGCCCACGTTCTGTACCTGGATTCACCCGTGCCTTGCCAACGTATGGCATGGGCATCATACAGAGGGAGAGAGAACCCATCTGCCAGCGGTTGGTCTATACCCCAAACATGGGAAAAGAACGACTTGTTTCTCTACCCAACACTACAATAAAGTGTTTAAAAGGGGCTGCTCACCTTTAAATCAGCTTTTACTATGGCATAGACATTGATATTCATTGTTCAGAAGCTCCCCAGTTTGGAATTTCAGCAGCTTTCTGGTTGCTAGAGTCTGGTTTACCTTAGCAACCAGGCAGCAGTTTGCATAAGAGACAGGAATATGAATAGAAGAGGGACTGAATAGAAAGATATGGAAGAAAAGCAACAATGATAATGAAATTGTAAACTCACAGAGCAGTGGTTTTTCAGTTGCCGGGTCAGTAACCCCCATTTGAAAGTAGGGATGCACCGAATCAAACCCAAACTGTTGAAGCCCAAATACTTTGTGAGACGAATACCGAACCAAATTCAAACCCTAATTTGCCTATTAGTCTGCATATTAGTCCCTCCCCTTTTAACCCCTACTGTGATTACTAGGCCACCTATACAGGCCTGAGACTGAATGTTCCCTATAAAAGTGCTTATACAGGTATGGGATCTGTTATCCAAAAAACAGAAAGTTCTGAATCACGGGTAAGCCATCTCCCATAGACTCCATTTAAAGCAGATAATTCTAATTTTTAGAAATTGCTTCATTTATCTCTGTAATAATAAAACAGTACCTGTACTTGATCCCAACTAAGATATAATTACCCCTAATTGGGGGCAGAACAGCCCTATTGGGTTTATTTCATGGTTAAATAATTCCCTTTTCTCTGTAATAATAAAACAGTACCTGTACTTGATCCCAACTAAGATATAATTACCCCTTATTGGGGCAGAACAGCCCTATTGGGTTTATTTAATGGTTAAATGATTCCCTTTTCTCTGTAATAATAAAACAGTACCTGTACTTGATCCCAACTAAGATATAATTACCCCTTATTGGGGTAGAACAGCCCTATTGGGTTTATTTAATGGTTAAATGATTTCCTTTTCTCTGTAATAATAAAACAGTACCTGTACTTGATCCCAACTAAGATACAATTACCCCTTATTGGGGGCAGAACAGCCCTATTGGGTTTATTTAATGGTTAAATGATTTCCTTTTCTCTGTAATAATAAAACAGTACCTGTACTTGATCCCAACTAAGATATAATTACCCCTTATTGGGGGCAGAACAGCCCTATTGGGTTTATTTAATGGTTAAATGATTCCCTTTTCTCTGTAATAATAAAACAGTACCTGTACTTGATCCCAACTAAGATATAATTACCCCTTATTGGGGCAGAACAGCCCTATTGGGTTTATTTAATGGTTAAATGATTCCCTTTTCTCTGTAATAATAAAACAGTACCTGTACTTGATCCCAACTAAGATATAATTACCCCTTATTGGGGGCAGAACAGCCCTATTGGGTTTATTTAATGGTTAAATGATTCCCTTTTCTCTGTAATAATAAAACAGTACCTGTACTTGATCCCAACTAAGATATAATTACCCCTTATTGGGGTAGAACAGCCCTATTGGGTTTATTTAATGGTTAAATGATTTCCTTTTCTCTGTAATAATAAAACAGTACCTGTACTTGATCCCAACTAAGATATAATTACCCCTTATTGGGGCAGAACAGCCCTATTGGGTTTATTTAATGGTTAAATGATTTCCTTTTCTCTGTAATAATAAAACAGTACCTGTACTTGATCCCAACTAAGATACAATTACCCCTTATTGGGGACAGAACAGCCCTATTGGGTTTATTTAATGGTTAAATGATTCCCTTTTCTCTGTAATAATAAAACAGTACCTGTACTTGATCCCAACTAAGATACAATTACCCCTTATTGGGGACAGAACAGCCCTATTGGGTTTATTTCATGGTTAAATGATTCCCTTTTCTCTGTAATAATAAAACAGTACCTGTACTTGATCCCAACTAAGATATAATTACCCCTTATTGGGGGCAGAACAGCCCTATTGGGTTTATTTCATGGTTAAATGATTCCCTTTTCTCTGTAATAATAAAACAGTACCTGTACTTGATCCCAACTAAGATATAATTACCCCTTATTGGGGGCAGAACAGCCCTATTGGGTTTATTTCATGTTTAACTGATTTATTGGTGCCTACTCCCTATGCCCTAAGACCTTTGTGGGAGGCAGGGTCCCTATATTTACTACCAATGTCTTCTTTCTTCCTTTCTATCTTTCACTATTAAAGGCAAATTTATTGTTTCTTTTAAGTGATAAAACCATCCGTGCACTCATTGAAGGAGGCTATACAGGGAATCACTTTCTGACTTGCTATTACCCAAGATTCCATTGTCACCATCGGATGCGCTAGAAGCTCCGCGACACAATAGACAAGACAGGGGTCTGATTGTATAAATGTTGCACCAGAAAGGCAGCCATGGCATATTAATGGCAGCTCCCTATTATTCCTGGAAATACACATGAGGGTGGGGTATTCATGGCTCCGGAAACATTTAAATCATTGGCCACAACAAACGTGTGAATCTTTATGCACCGGATAATTTAGTGGCCATACAATAGCAGATTCCAAGAAGTGTTTTCAGATTCCATGTTCCACAATGGCTTGGGCTGCTCTGTGTATAATGGGCCTCTAATGAAGAATCACAGCAAGGCATTGTGGGAAATGACTAGAGGAGGGCTGACTACTACAGGAAGAGCCTGCCTTAAGGGGGTTATAAACTCAAATATAAATGTACATGTAACAACCTACTGGTTTGTTGGGGCAGGTTTTCCCTAGTTTGGACACCTAAAGGTGGTCCTAATTATGTGCTTACTAAAACTATACCTTCCAGGTTAAAAAGGAGAAGGAAAGGCTAATAAAGAGTTAATCCCAAGCTGCAGGCATACCCTCAGTTCTCTCAATAGTGCCCTTAAGAGCTGTGTAAAGAAAGTTCCCATAATGCCTCGCTCCTGCACCGAGACCCAGACCAAGTGTATATGCTCAGTTAGTAAGACTATAAGGAAGCTTCCTGCTGATTGGCTCAGATCCACATTCCTAAGGGGGGGAGGGAGTTCTTAGCATTCCTGAGGGAGGGGGAAAGCAGAGAGCTGCGTGTCTCGGGCAAAGGAGAAAAAAAAAAAACACAACAAATCTTTTGACAGAGAACTCAGTTCAGCGTTTCTGTGAGTGCTTATGGCTGTATATGTACAGACCTTTCTGATAAAGCTTACTTAGTTTTTATCTTTCCTTCTTCTTTAAAAAAGAGCTTCCCCTGCAGTTCAGGAATGCCCACTAGGTGGGGGTATTCCTCAGTATAAAAGGGGATGACTCACATGTGTTAGGAGTCTTTCCCTGGGACCTCACCTCTCCTGGAGAAGATTACAGGTCAGAGTGCAAGTCAGCTCAAGTTAAGCTGGTCATACACGCTGAGATCCGCTCGCTTGGCGAGGTCACAAAGTGAGCGGATCTTCTCCCGATATCCCCACCTACTTTGGGCTAATTCCTAATTCCTAAAGCCCTAATTTGGACTAATTCGGTCGAATTAGGACGATAGGCATAGGCGCAGTCATTTCAGGGACCACATCAACGAGCCGATGTGGTCTCCGATCGATATCTAGCCAATTTCAGGCCAGATATCGGTTGGGTAGGCCCATACACGGGTCAATAAGCTGCTGAGTTGGTCTAATGGACTGATATCAGCAGCTAGAATTGGCCTGTGTATTAGGACCTTTAGAGAGAGGGTAGCTTGAAAGGAGTAGCTCTAGGAGTGAAAGATAGGTTCAGGGAAGGTAGTTGGGCAGTTGTTAGCCCCACCAAGGAGATAAGAGGGGTAGAACCCTGCATGTTCTTGACCACCAGTATAGGGGCACGAGTGGTGAGCTCAGGGGCAGGTAGTTTGCCAGGGAACAAGACCTCACAGTGGGTCACCTATTTTGGAGATAGGGACATTATACATGTATGTGGAACCTCCAAGGAAGTGTCTGGAAGTGATACTGGATATGGTGTAAAACCATATGGTGCTATTACTGCTACTTGGAGAACCTCTGCTGGAACTCAAGGTGCTCGACTCCCCAGTTGAGGAGATTCCCTGCCAGAGAGACAAGGTAAATGGAGGCACAACTACTGGGAGTTATTACACAGTGGTTGGAGGCTACTCAGGATAGCAGCACAAGGCCATAAGCCGACACCCAAGGGTGCGCTACATATATTACATTTTATATTTGAGTTTACCCCCGCTCTAAAGTAGGCGGTTCTCATTATGCATCTAAAACCACCCCCCTGGCATATTAATGAGAGCTCCCTATTATTCCTGGAAATACACATGAGGGTGGGGTATTCATGGCTCCGGAAACATTTAAATCATTGCCCACAACAAACGTGTGAATCTTTATGCACCGGATAATTTAGTGGCCATACAATAGCAGATTCCAAGAAGTGTTTTCAGATTCCATGTTCCACAATGGCTTGGGCTGCTCTGTGAATAATGGGCCTCTAATGAAGAATCACAGCAAGGCATTGTGGGAAATGACTAGAGGAGGGCTGACTACTACTTGCCATTGTACATGGAAGAGTGGAAGGAGAGACACAAATATCTTCAGAATAATGGAAAAATTGGAATTAATATATATACATATAGCTGTTTGCAATTAAATCTACATTCAAAGGAAGAACCTACCTTAAGGGGGTTATAAACTCAATTAACTTTTATATTTGGGTTTAAACCCTCTTTAAGGTTCTTTTTATTATGCATCTACAGGTCTAAAACCCCCCCCAATGGGAAACAATGTCCCCCCTTACACTGATAGGTCAATAGATGGCAAGACACGTGTCACCCTAGATCCCCAGCTCCTAGATCTCTCTTTACTCCCTAAACTGCTACATGCAGGCTCATTGGATGTGGGTCTCACATTGAACCCCCCCCCCCTTGGCTTTAGGCCCCATTGGGAGTGTCACCCCCTGTATTACCAAGCTCCTTGGAGCTGGCTCTCCCTATGCATGACTTGAGTGTAAGCTCCTTGAAACAGGATCTCCAACTGTAAGTTCCTGGGAGCAGGGCATACTGCTGTGTCATTAGACTGTAAGCTCTTTGGACAAGGCTCTTCCTCTGTATCACTAGACTGTAATTCTAGACGGGGAAGGACTCATGGTTCCCTGAAGAACCTCTAGAGACTACAGACTGATGAACAGAGCAAAACTAAATGTTCCGCACACTCGGAACCGGACATGATACCTATTGATCCATTCATTTCTCAGGACAGGACACTTTTTTACCCAGTGTGGTACAGTTTTCCAGTGCCCCTCCCACAACTCATGGTACATTCTTATAATAAGGCAGCACTGGAACCTATCCCCCCCATTAACCCTACTGAGACACCAGAAACTGCCTCCAGGGTGTCACAAAGTAACATTGCCAGATGTGCAGCCATTGGCTTAGAATTACCACTGCCAATTGGTGGAACTTTGTACTCTCCACCGAACTTTACCTTCAGACTGCAAACACTGCCTCCCTCGTCACCATCAAATACCCTCTCTCTCTGCAAGGGCAAGTGCAGTCACCCATGCGAGACTGCAATACATTTGCTTCAAGCCTAATAGGTGCTGGTATCAAACAAGCAGCAATGATGGGGATACACAACAATTACTTAGCTTTGGGTTTTTACCCTACATCCCCAATTTGGTAAGTGACCCCCAAGATAACAAACTGTGCAGCCTTCAGTTGTACCTACCATAGTAGCAAACAAGCCTCCATACAACCTCCATTTACAAATGTGGTCTCTATAGTATATTGGTGGCCCAGCTGGTTTCTATAAGGTGCATTTCTTCCTTACTAAAGCTCTATGTATCCACCGCAGGGCTCCTGTTTGGTGATGCCTTAGACCAGTGGTTCTCAACCTTCCTAATGCCTCATGTTGTGGTGACCCCCAGCCATAAAATTATTCCTAAGACCATCGGAAATATGTGTTTTCCGATGGTCTTAGGCGACCCCTGTGACCCCATGGGGTCTCTACCCACAGGTTGAGAACCGCCCAAGTACAAACCCTATCCCTTTAAAGAGCTATAACATCATGCAGAAGGATACAAGTCAGCATGCAGACCTTGGGGGCATCAAGTGCAGAATAAGCCCCCAATTTTGCCAGCCTTACTGGAAAGCAAGTGGTTAAAAGTGCCCTAAGAAAGGATTGGGATGCAGCAAATGAGTGCGGTGTGGGTCAGACTCACTTTTTGTGTGTCCTGGAAATGGGACGGGATGGCAGCGGAAAGGAAGTTTGGAGTGTTTTCTCTCTTTCTGTCTCTCCGCAGGCTCTGGGCGATGGTGCAGTAGTCAATGCAGAGGTGAAATGCAGGGTTTTCTCCTCTCTGTCGTATCGTAGTGCCACCAGCTTAGCCAGCAGTTAGAGGTACAGAGTATGCAGTGCTACTACCGGCTCTTTCCCCCTTATACATATATATATATACAGGCTGTGATGTAGCCAACATTGAATAATGTCATGATAGAATCAGCCCTTGGGAGGCAAATCCTAGGCAATACAGACCATCCTTCCAACCCCCCCTTTCTCTGTATTAGTCCCTTCCCACACTATAGAGAGGGGTTGCCAAGAGGCGACAGAGTGATGGGGTAGGGGCAGAGGTGAAACAGAGGGGTGACTCTGGGCGGAAGGATCGCAGCAAATGCAAGAATTGTGCAGGGAGAGGGGGGGAAAGGAGAGAGGAGCCTTTATTTTTTTGTGTTCATTGAATCAATGCCATGCCTGCTGATTCATGAGCTGTACTACAAACTGCAGAGTTGGTGGAAAAGCCTGGGGAGGACATATGATCTCTCAGGAGACTCGGTGCCAGTGGGTTTTTTTTTTAATGGGATTATTCTGTAACATGTTACCGGGATGAGCGAATGGTGGCAGAAGGGTTCCGCAGCAGCCGAGGCTGATAGGGAGAGAATGCAGAAGCTGAATCAGATACATTAGAGAGGGAGGGGGGGGAATTAATTAAACTGACAGATCTGTAGCCAGTTGTTGGGAATGGTGGGGAATGCTGGGAGATGTAGTTCCCAGCTGTCTGTCCCTGACATGCATCAGTTCTGCAGCAGCCCAGCTCTCACTCTAATGCAGCGGGAATGCAAAGTTTTTCAGTTCAAGCCCCATTTGATGGTCCTCCCTTTGGACAATGTTCCCATTCAAGGTCCAACCTTTGGCCAGGGTCCCCCATAGCTTATGGAATGGATACAGATATAGGAAAATCAGGACCTTGATTAGGGGTAGGCAGAAGAGGCAAGTGCCTAGGGGCAATGTTAGGGGGGGCGCTAGGCACAAACCTCTTGTCTGTCTAGCCCAAGCGCTCCACTCCCACTCATGACCCCCTTCTGCCTATTTCCTTGCACCCGTGCAACTAGAAGAAAAAATGGCCATTCTCTTCAATTCTTAACTGGCCTCTCCCCCCGCTCCGAGCCCTGACAGAGAGGGTAGCCACTCAGTTGGATCTCACCCAGGCCCAGCTGCTGCAGAACCCCCTTACCATGCTACTTTCACCCAAGGGTTCATGCCATGTTTTCTTTACCCACAATGCAATAGTAGTATACTAGTGTAAATGTACATCATGAGCAACTGTTAGAGGCTCCTCATGGGCGGGACTTGGGAGTGCAGTGGGAAAGCAGATACAGGAGGCAAAGGGAGCCCAGTATTCAACCTTAGGTTGAAGTGCACCTTGCCTTGCATCTTGGGCACCCAGGCAGGTACAACCGGCAAACTGGATCAGCTGATCTGTAAATCCCCACCCCCAAAAAAGTTTAAAAAATAAATAAATCTGAAGCTGTTTCCAATTTGCATCAGGTTAGACAAATGGCTTCCTGAAACCAAAATGGCAGCCAGCCCAGTGTCTGGTGTTAGTCTGACCCACAAGTTGGCTCGTGTTCAAGAGAAGGTGATTAGAAGATCCATTTACTAATAGGTTCTGCAGCAGATGAGGTTTGGCATCCGGTCAAGAAAAAAAAAACTACCAAAAACCAGCAATTTCCTAGATTTCCCAGTAAGGTTACACAGAGGAACGTAGCTGCTGAGACTGAATAAAGGCACAGGTCCATCAAGTTGAACCCTTTGGTCTGTCAGGGTAGCATTTGGCACCATTTCTGGGCTTGGCTCTGGGTTCAAGGCTAATGGCTCATCTGTCTGCTGGGCTAATACTTTCCATAGCCACGTCTCCTACACTCCTTCTCTCAGTTACATGTTATATTTACTGTCTGCCTACACCGACTGACTGACCATGGCAACCAAACACACCCCTTCCTTAACCCCTTCCTAACTAGGTCACACTAAGGACTTCAGGTGGGTCGACTTAAATGGTTTATAAGGGGTCAGACTGGTATTGTAGTGGCACCGACTGTCCAGCAGTTATTGTTGAACTACAACCTGCACAACCCAGAAGCAGACAAAATCCATAGGTTGGACAATCCCACTTTTATATAAATAATGGGGACCTGAGGGTTTGTATGGCCCCCCCCAAAACTAGTGTATCAGTTGCTCATTCCATACATTGCCATTGGTTGGGAAGTGCATATAAACAAAGAAGTTTCTTTCTCATTTTGGGGCAGGTTCTAATTGACCCACTGTTGATTAGGCGAAGAAAAATGGGCCCCCTCCACGATTTGTAAACTGGAATTCCCTGCATATATACCTAGTGAGTCCCTCACCCCCCCCCCATAATCAGGGGGTCTGCTCCATTAGAGAAATACACCTGTAGCTCAGTAAAGGAGAGTCTGCCTATCTACAGCATACCCTAATGGGGGGGAACATAGACGTTAGACCCCACTGGGCAAGAGATACACCTGGAGGGATATAGCCCGTATGCATATAAACAAGAAGCCCATAGTAGGGTTTATGGTCATTTAAAGGGGAACTTAAGCACCAGGCAGAGATTCGGCATAGTTCATGGGGCTGCTGTATGGCTTACAAAGCTCAGCATTGTGGTGCTATCTCTCCTATCTGCCTCCATATAACTCTAGACCCCTGAGTGAGTGTAAGGTCCAACAAGCCTTAGCCTACAGTAGAGAGAACAGCACCCATTGTCCCTATAAACCCAACGAATTTCATTCTTCCCCCCATTTCCCCCCAACATTCAGCCTCTGTGTGAGTTCCGCTTGCTCTGCACTGCCCTTACCTCCATAAAGGCTGCGGGGAGCGGAGTCTCTCTTCCCTTAGTGCTTAGTCTTCTGGCTGGTTGGACCGGGTGCCCCCCTGCACTGGCGTCTGTAGAGGAATAAAGAGAACCACATGAGTGTGAGGGGCTTTTTGCTGAGTAGACGTGCCCTCTGCCTTCTCACCCCCCCCCCCCCCCCCCCACTCCTTGTTCTGCGCTGGCCTATACGCTTCTACTTTCTATGGAATTCTCAGTGTGCTGCCGCTGGTAGGAATGTTGACCAAGCCTTCTTCGCTTTGGTGTGAATTCACTCCCATTGACTGTGACGCTCACATTGCCCAGCTCTGGCCCTTGCCTTCTGCCATACGATATTCTACAGAAACTCCATTATTAATGATGAACGGATCCTGAAGCGCAGGCTCATCTCTTATTTAAAGAATAAAGTTCACCTTTAAATATAGTATCCTATAGATGGACCTATCACCAGCAACGTTTCCACTGGTCTTCATGAGACTTCCTATCATTTGTGGCTGAGAATGCTATATGGATGTAAGAGGGGTCACCGACCCAACAACCAAAACAAAAAAACAGATTGACTGTTAGGCTTTAAATTTATCTTTAGACTTATTATGGGCTGCTTGCTTATTGGCTGAGTTCTCGTCCAATCAAGTGCTCCAAGACTGGAACAATGGCAGCACAAGGGAGATAGATGGATAATGGGTGACATGGAAATCAGCAGATACTTTATCTGCAAAGAAATAAAACAAAAGTTGCCTCCACCAGCAGAAAGTAAGGGGGGCCAAAGGAGTAGTGGCTTCCCATGAAGGGGTGGCAACCTGGGGTCCTTCAGTAGTCAGGTTTAGAGCTAGAGAACCAAGGGCAATGTAGTCAAGAGCTCTGCTTATAATGTTGGCACAATCTGTCTGCCTTCGGCCTTGTGCTTTTATGTGGTCATGGAACCCCTCTGTGACTTATAATATCCCTATATGTTACAATAGGGGGTACTTTATTCACTATATAATATACAGGAGCCACAAATACCCTTTATGTGGTCATGGAACCCCTCTGTGACTTATAATATCCCTATATGTTACAATAGGGGGTACTTTATTCACTATATAATATACAGGAGCCACAAATACCCTTTATGTGGTCATGGAACCCCTCTGTGACTTATAATATCCCTATATATTTTACAATAGGGGGTACTTTATTCACTATATAATATACAAGAGCCACAAATAACCTTTATATGGCAATGGAACCCCTCTGTGACTTATAATATCCCTATATGTTACAATAGGGGGTACTTTATTCACTATATAATATACAGGAGCCACAAATACCCTTTATGTGGTCATGGAACCCCTCTGTGACTTATAATATCCCTATATATTTTACAATAGGGGGTACTTTATTCACTATATAATATACAAGAGCCACAAATAACCTTTATATGGCAATGGAACCCCTCTGTGACTTATAATATCCCTATATGTTACAATAGGGGGTACTTTATTCTCTATATAATATACAAGAGCCACAAATACCCTTTATATGGCCATGGGACTCCGCTGTGCCTTATAATATCCCTATATGTTACAATAGGGGGTACTTTATTCACTATATAATATACAGGAGCCACAAATACCCTTTATATGGCCATGGAACCCCTCTGTGCCTTATAATATCCCTATATGTTACAATAGGGGGTACTTTATTCACTATATAATATACAAGAGCCACAAATACCCTATATATGGCCATGGAACCCCTCTGTGACTTATAACATCCTTATATTTTCCAATAGGGGGTACTTTATTCACTATATAATATACAAGAGCCACAAATAACCTTTATATGGCCATGGAACCCCTCTGTGACTTATAACATCCTTATATTTTCCAATAGGGGGTACTTTATTCACTATATAATATACAAGAGCCACAAATAACCTTTATATGGCCATGGAACTCCTCTGTGACTTATAATATCCCTATATGTTACAATAGGGGGTACTTTATTCACTATATAATATACAAGAGCCACAAATAACCTTTATATGGCCATGGAACCCCTCTGTGACTTATAATATCCCTATATTTTACAATAGGGGGTACTTTATTCACTATATAATATACAAGAGCCACAAATAACCTTTATATGGCCATGGAACCCCTCTGTGACTTATAATATCCCTATATTTTACAATAGGGGGTACTTTATTCACTATATAATATACAAGAGCCACAAATAACCTTTATATGGCAATGGAACTCCTCAGTGATTTATAATATCCCTATATTTTACAATAGGGGGTACTTTATTCACTATATAATATACAAGAGCCACAAATAACCTTTATATGGCCATGGAACCCCTCTGTGACTTATAATATCCCTATATTTTACAATAGGGGGTACTTTATTCTCTATATAATATACAGGAGCCACAAATAACCTTTATATGGCCATGGAACTCCTCAGTGATTTATAATATCCTTATATGTTACAATAGGGGGTACATTTTTCACTATAGAAAGGAAATCTTAAGCAACTATCCGGTATATATTATTTCAACATTTTCAATGATTTTGAAGTTATTTGTGAATGTATTTGTTATTGAACGTAGTATGTGTCTAATACAGTATATAGAAGGAAGAGATGTCAACCGTCTGCCCATAACCCGGGAGGTTTTCCATCACTTCCATTACTGTTTTAGCTTACAATGCCCTGTAAATGAATCTAGAATAAATTCAGATTCAGTTCGGTATTTGGCCGAAAATTTTACATACGTAAAAATAACATGCAAACTTTCCTGTTCATTCTGTTCTCCCAGTTGCTTTGTTACGGGAGCAGCCCTCCCCCTAGTGGTCACAATGTAAATGTGCAACAGTCATAGGACATGATATCTACCAGAAAAGCATGATGAAAATATGTAATGGACCAATGTAAAATTAATGTATGTGCCTTATATGTATTGCCTTGGGTTCCCAGATCTATCTAGTTGCTAGGGTCTTGTTCACCTTAGCAACCAGGAAATGTTTTGAATGAGAGATTGGAATATAAATAGCAGGGGGGCAATTAAAATAAAACAATAAAAGTGGAATCTCACAGAGCTGCCAGGGTCAGTGACCCCCATTTGAAAGAGGTAAAAGAAGAGGGCAAATCATCCAAAAACTATAACAAATAAATAATGAAGACCAATTGCAAAGTTTCTAGGAATTGGACATTCTATAACATATTAAAAGTTAACTTAAAGGTGACCTACCTATTTAACCATAAACTGAAGGTTTATTAAACAGAAAAAATATTCCTTTGGTACACTTAACAGTTGAGGCAAAGAGTCAGTAAGATAATATCGGGTACTTAAATGGTGTGGATCCAGTACAACTGATATTCAAGGGTGCTCTAAGGAAATGTACTTTGACCTGAGTCCTACAACACTTAGGTGCCTACTCTGGTGGGTGCCTTCTGGGAATACTAACCCCACTACTTCTCCTTGGTGGAGCACAGAACTGCTCTTGCTCACTAGCCCTGACTGCCATACACCCCTGGGGTGTGGGCTGGATGTAAGTCAATTGTTAACCTTGTTCACAGGGTCTGTGTTGCCCCAGCTAAAAAAACAGTTATGTTAGGGTCCAACCTTTTCTCCTTGAATACTGTGACCTATCTCCATCTCAGGCCCTCTGACAGATCCACCTCCTACTATGGTGGAGTCCAGTCCAGAGTCCAAGTTTCCTCCCCTTTTTTATTCTAGGGAACCCGGAAATACCCCTGGACCAATAGGAATGCTGCTGTTGCAGCTGGATTTGCTGCTTGGTGAGAGCAGAGATGACATCACAGACATGTACCAATGGCACAATGGTGGGAGATAGGGTTGGTATATAAGGCCCAGGTTGCCGCTCAGTATAACCTTCTTGGCCCAACATTGTCCCTGTCTCTTAAACTGTGCCATAAAGCAAGTCATTGAGGAACAGGGCCAACATGAGAAACTTTGGGGCCCCACACAAGTTATTTATATGCCCCCCCCATGAACACAAGCACACAGTACCACAATTTTAGCCACACCCCTTTTGTGAGCTGATGTTACTCTATTGGGCGCCAGTGGTCCTTAAAACAAATGAAACTCTTTATTTACAGAGATGTAGATGAATCTCATTGGAGAACACTCACACACAGTTTTCGGGAGGGCTGTCTGGGTCAAAACTCCCTGCCTGGTTTTGGAAATTAGGGAAACTGGGCAGGACTCTTTACACTAGCCAATCACCATGTCATAACCCCACCCCTGACATCACCTGCCCCATAATGTCACTGCCCCAACTCCCGGGGGGTGGCAACCCTAATTAAGCAGTGTCTGACCCAATCAATGACAGACTCAGCATTAGCTTCACTCAAAAGTGTCCATCCCTGAGTACAGGCCCTCCGAGTGGAACCTCTGTGGAATGTACCTCTATTCTAAGGCCTCTGGGTGCTCACTAGCTACTCTAACCCTCATCCATAGGGGGAGCTATTACAAATCTATCACCAATTGGGCCTACCTCCCCCCAGGCTCAGAGCTCCACCCCCCCCCCCTCCAGCTGGTGGGATCCAAAGAGGCTGAGTACATGTTGGCTTTCCCTTTTAAAGACTAGGATTACGACATCTCCTGGCCAGTTACTGAACTGCCATGAAAATACTTTTACCCACAATAGGGAAACATCTCCATTAGTGATGGATGAAATGTTTTGCCAGGCATGGATTTGCGTCGGTTTCGCGAAACGGATGAAAAAATTTGCTGCAGAAAATTAAATAGTTGCGGCGTCAAAATAAATAGCCGTGCATCAAAGAATAGTCATGGGTAGTGATGAGCAAATCTGTTCCGTTTTGCTTCGCCGAAAAATTTGCGAATCTTTCAAAAGATCCGCGAAACGGTGAAAATGTCGTGCGACAAAAAAAAATAGTCGTCCGCGGCTATTATTTTGTTGCGCGCCTATTGTTTTGTCGCCCGCGGCTATTATTTTGTCGCGCGCCTATTATTTCGTCGCCCGCGGCTATTATTTTGTCTCGCGGCTATTGTTTCGTTGCCCGCGGCTATTATTTTGTCTCGCGGCTATTGTTTCGTTGGCCGCTGCTATTATTGTGTCACGCGGCTATTGTTTCGTTGCCCGCTGCTATTATTTTGTTGCCCGCGGCTATTATTTTGTCGCGCGGCTATTGTTTCGTTGCCCGCGGCTATTATTTTGTCTCGCGGCTATTGTTTCGTTGGCCGCGGCTATTATTGTGTCACGCGGCTATTGTTTCGTCGCCCGCTGCTATTATTTTGTTGCCCGCGGCTATTATTTTGTCGCGCGGCTATTGTTTCATCGCCCGCGGCTATTATTTTGTTGCCCGCGACTAGATTTTTTTTGACGCCGGCGACAATTTTGGGATGTGCGGCGAATTTTTCCGCGGCGAAATTTTTCTTCCGCGGTGAAATTTTTCATCCTTTTCGCAAAACAATCCGCCAATGGCGAAACGCGGAAATTCACCGCAAATCCATGCCTGGCGAAACTTTTCGCCAATCACTAGTCATGGCCATCAAAATAATAGTCACGCGCCAAAAAATTAGTTGCAGGCGTCAAAAGAATAGTTGCGGATGACAAACTATTTTCGCCATTTTCGCCATTTCGTGAATTTTTTTTATCTTTTGAAAGATTCGCAAATTTTCCGGCGAAGTGAAACGGGACAGATTCGCTCATCACCAATCTTTAACTGTAAATTTGAACCGGTTCTTAGCTGTCCAAAACCTTAGGGGATTGCATGCAATAAAGGGTAACAAACCCTTAACCCTATATGTGTATTTTACAATTACACATTGTGGGCATTAATGTCATTAACATGATTTTTGCTAGCCGATCAGCCTTAGTTAGTGATGGCTGGTATGTGTCATGTGGCCAACAAGTTTATTTCCATTAGCCGTCCCAAATGAACAAAGTCACCCTCTGCCTGTGACTGCAATGATGTCATCTTACTGCGACAATGTCACTGTGATGTCACGGCTTTGCATGATGACATGATAGCTTCCTTTCCTGGCTTTCTGGCCTGTTTCCTGCAATGCTCCTTGGGTACAGAACAGGTTGGTAGAGGTTGGCCAAGGTGGTCCAGTTTTGAATGCGTAATTCTGATAGTGGGCAACTGCCTGGAGTCTTTTGGCAACCGGGAAACATAGTGGGAAAGGGGGCACTATTAGCAAACAAATACAAGGGATAAGTAGAATTGCTATTAATACTAGCCTTTAGGTTGGGGGTGGGCAGTGATATCACTTGGGGCAGAGAAATGGGCAGGCTAGGCAGGAGAATGGGGGTGATGCATTGGCAGTAAATCTGTAATACCGGTCCCGGCCCAGCTGGCTAGGCTGGTCAGATACCAGCTGGGTGGCACCCCTAGGGACAGGGAGGGCACAAATCCAAAGAACTTATGTTTGCTCTCCTGTTACACTTTAACACCCTGTGGTTGAGTCCAACTACTGTCAGACTTGCATCAGGCCCAGTATCTGTCTAGGCATTGGCTTTCCAGCCCGAGAGTTGATTTAGAAGTATTTAGGCATCCCCTTTTAATTAATATTGATTAACGAGTTCTATTAGATGGGGTCATCATCAAAGCAGCAGGAAGAGCCATCGGTTAATATCAATCGATTGAGATGGGCATTCCTGGCCCATATAAAACTAGACACAGATATATGTATATATATTACATTGGCTTCTATAATGTGTCTATTGGCCACTAATGGGTCAGGCTCTACTGCCTCTGTTCCTACCTACTGTACTTGCTCATGCGTGTAAGTCAGACTAAAGAGTTATCTTCCCAGACAATGTTGTTGGTGATTTGCCCTTGGATGATATTAAATGAGCACCTTGCATTTTTTCTGCCGTATATCATAAAGCCGTAAGCGTTCCGATCCATATTAATCTCCCCCTTTCTGTACAAGCAGTGTCTCCCTAGTCAATGTAGTTACTCTTATTGCAGATATAGCATGTTCCGCAGAAATGACATTATCATTCTTTGTTAATTACCCTGGGCTGTGAATAGTAATGGCGTGAAGCAGCCACACGGTGGCGCTGCTGATGTTGAGGTTGCTACAGTGAAATGTTCTCATTCAGTCCTAGGCAATGGTCATCATGCACTCACATTAGTAAAGGTTCCAAACTTTTCATCTGGTCTAGTAACCTATAACAACCAGCCAAATATTCCACTGAGCTTTAGCTTCTCCACCCTACCCTATAGGGACCCGAAACTCACACCAGCACTCAAAGATCCTGCTGACAGGTTGCTTCAGATTCTAAATTGGCACCATTGCCCATACAGTGCCAGGGCCTGAGCTGAGCAGTCCCTTAACAGAATCACCAGGAGATAATTGTAAGCTCTTTTGGGCAGGGCTCTCTTCCCCTCTTGTATCAGTTATTGATTGCTTTATATGTTACTCTGTATGTCCAATGTATGGAACCCACTTATTGTACAGCGCTGCGGGATATGTTGGCACTTTATAAATAAATGTTAATAATAATAATGTAGATTGTAAGCTCTTTTGGGCAGAGCTCTCTTCACCTCTTGTATCGGTTATTGATTGCTTTATATGTTACTCTGTATGTCCAATGTATGTAACCCACTTATTGTACAGCGCTGCGGGATATGTTGGCGCTTTATAAATAATAATAATAATAATAATAATAATAATGTAGATTGTAAGCTCTTTTGGGCAGGGCTCTCTTCACCTCTTGTATCGGTTATTGGTTGCTTTATATGTTACTCTGTATGTCCAATGTATGTAACCCACTTATTGTACAGCGCTACGGAATATGTTGGCGCTTTATAAATAATTGTTTATTATAATAAACCCATCCCAACTAACAAGGGCCTTTGTCAAGGGCCTCCTTTTGCCCTGGTATGGTTATAGTGACTAGCATACAAGAATTATTTAGGAGGCTGGGGGATTGATTAAAAAAGTGCTGATGTTATATAGTCTTATATAGTCACTTTAGGCTGTCCCCCCTTCAAGCTGCCACCCTAGCAAGGTGCTTGGAAAATACAGCCCTCACCATAGAATAGTGAAAAGTCAACAGGAAAACACCAAAAATGCTATAGCAAAGAAATAAAACAAATTAGGGAAATTTAAAAAAACTTGAAACATACCCAAATTTCCCATCTCTGTATAACTGTAGTGTAGAAGGCCCCAATATCAGTCAGTAATTAATAATAAAGAAATAGAAAATATTTGAATGGAATTTACGTGTGTTCATGATTTCCCCAGCAGATGGCGCAGGAGACTATAATCTATATGTTGCTGGTACGTTATAGGGAAAGGTCGGCCCATACTGTACTGTCCCTGTACATCACCCTAAAAGTCTCCCCCTAGTTTCCAATTGCCTCAGGCTAAGACAAAAAAAATTAAATGTTCTGATAACTGATTAACCTGAAATGGGCATATTTGTCTGCGCTTTGTATTATAATTTCCCCTTCAATCTATTCTGTACATCAAAGAGAAAACCTATCTGCCTTTATCTTTAGCAATACATGTAATTAGAATGAAAAAAGGCCACAGCATCTTTATGGCTAATTCCCATTATGCCCCTGGAAACCAATAATTATCCATCCCAGCAGTACATCCCCCTCCCTGTCTGAATCCCCCACTGTAAGGGTCTGGCTGTCCCTGGACAGATGGATGGATCAATAGGGCAGAAGTAGCCCCTCCTGGAGCGGGATGTACCATGTACTTTCAAATAATAAATAGAAAGTCCCTCTCCCTTGGCCTCAGATGCTGATCTTTGCCCTGAGTGATGAGCTCTTTCTGATCCAATTACTCCCAATTACTAATACTAATGTTTATAGAGTGTGCGGCGGGGCACGCAGCACTGTGCAGTGGGGCATCTAGAATGCAGAGGGGCAGGTATGTACAGAGGGAGAGCGTAGAAATGCTTTTGTTGCACTCCAACACACACATAGTTTGTATTTTAAGGCAAGATGGCATGAGTAGAAAGGTTATAATGTAGACATGGTGTGCATAGTAAGGCAAGATAGCATTAGATGAAAGGTTATAATGTAGACATGGTGTGTATAGTAAGGCAAGACAGGAAAGGTTATAATGTAGACATGGTGTGTATAGTAAGGCAAGACAGGAAAGGTTATAAAGTAGGGATGGTGTGTATAGTAAGGCAAGACAGGAAAGGTTATAAAGTAGGGATGGTGTGTATATTAAGGCAAGACAGGAAAGGTTATAAAGTAGGGATGGTGTGTATAGTAAGGCAAGACAGGAAAGGTTATAAAGTAGGGATGGTGTGTATAGTAAGGCAAGACAGGAAAGGTTATAAAGTAGCGATGGTGTGTATAGTAAGGCAAGATGGCATTAGATGAAAGGTTATAATGTAGGGATGGTGTGTATATTAAGGCAAGACAGGAAAGGTTATAAAGTAGGGATGGTGTGTATAGTAAGGCAAGATGGCATTAGATGAAAGGTTATAATGTAGACATGGTGTGTATAGTAAGGCAAGATGGCATGAGTAGAAAGGTTATAATGTAGACATGGTGTGTATAGTAAGGCAAGATGGCATGAGTAGAAAGGTTATAATGTAGACATGGTGTGTATAGTAAGGCAAGATGGCATGAGTAGAAAGGTTATAATGTAGACATGGTGTGTATAGTAAGGCAAGATAATGCAGGGAATGTATCTGTTGCATTGTGAAGTGTCAGACTGGCGTGTCTGGCTGCCGCCTCATTGGCCCCAACCTCATTTGGAAACTCCTGCCTCCATGTGTCAAACCTGCCACCAGCCTCCAGCACCCTGCCCGTCGTACCTTTTACCTCCTCTTTGCTATTTGGGGGGTGGGGATGGAGTGAGTCTGGCTCGGCAGCAACAGCGTAACAATGTACTGCCGGGCCCCCCTGCCAAAATATTTTCAAAGGGACCTGACCCGCACCTCCCCACACTCCTGTCCCCCACTCCCCGGCCCCTTGTACCGGGCAGATAAGCAACCCCACAATCCAGGGCCCTGTGCCCCCAGCGAGCCTGAGTTGGTGAGGTCCCTCCAGTGTCCCCCCTAGCCCAGTCCGGCACTGTGTATACAGTATATGCCCTGCAATTGCTATGCACAACCCGAAGACCATCTTCCAATTTATGGATTAGACCAGGGGTGGCCAAAACATTCCCCACTCGATCCCCCGTGGATTTCTGGTGGACCGCGTCAAAGCCGGGAAATGCGGAAGTGCGGCAGTTCCGTGTGTCTATTAGGTATGTGTACGTGCGCTGCATTTCACGCATATGCAGGGAGGAGTCAGAAATCGCTATTTCACCCCGGCAGAATCCAGTGTTGGTTACAGGCCCATAACCTTAACTCTTTGCTGAATGGTCGTCATGAGTGCACGCTACGGGGACCCTAGCCAATCAGCAGCATGCTGCACTAAACACAACCTATAATGCCCCTTGCAGCCCTCCAGCTGCTGTGTTCCCCTGCAGTGGATCTCTTAACGCAGCCCATTCTTTCGGATCACTCCATACGCACTCAGCACATTCAAGCACCACAGGATAGATCCACTGCAAGGGAAAGCAGCAATAAACACCTGTGTGTATAAGAGCCCTAAAAACTAAACCCCCAAACAATGTAGGTCTCTATCAAAATATACTGCATAAACAGCTCATATGTAAAGCCCTGCTTCATCTAAATAAACCATTTTCATATAAATATACTTTTATATTTGTCCCATTGGGAAAACTAAATAGAAAACTGCCATTTCAAGTACTAAGGGCCGCCCCTGGTATCATAGGATTCACAGTGCACACAAACAAGCCAAGGCACACATACATGCTAGGCCCCATCAGCCAATGAATGGGCAGAGTTCTGCCTTTTGCTCCCACACTACTTCCTGTTACCGTTAGAGCTGCGTTATTTCCTGTCAGCTGATCTCTGAGGGAACACACAGCCCATCACTAAATGGCGGCTCAAGGGAAAAAATGTAAAAGCGCAATAGTTAGGGGGAATAATTTTCCTATATTAACCAGAATTTGACAGCAGCGCCCCTGGCTGGCAGATGTGTCAGTTTTGGGATGGTCTGTGACATGGGTCACACTGCACACAAGAGTGCATAGTTGCCTACCTCAGTACTACCACCTGAACTTCCTGTTTCAAACAGGAAGTTTAAGTGCCACAAAAAAATGGGGCTCCATGGCAGCATAATACTCCTGGGGGCAGATATCTGCCCACTTTAGCAGAAATGCCACCGAGTGGAGTGGCCATTACCTTGCTTCATAGCAGGAAGCTCCTGGCGGCTAAAACCAAAACTTACAGCGGTATGTAGCTAAAAGCAAAGTTCCCACAATGCCTTGTGGTACAAACGCCATGACACAGCAGAGCAGATTCCGTTACCCGTGACTTCACTCTGTGGTTCTGGCCCGCATTCCCACATGAGATCATACATGATAGAGCTCATCTTTCTTTCTAATGAATATATCTTGCACTGTGAGGCAGACCATATGCCTCTTGCTTTCCTCCCCTCAGTCTCTCTGGCAGCCTTGTCTTCATCATCCTTTCACTGCCGCCCTCGCGAGGGAAGGTTCCGCTGGCCGAGCGCCATGAAATCAGGGAGTCTTCATAGGAAAAGTATGAAAGAAAAACAAAAAAAAAGTTACTCATTAAAGGAGAACTAAAACCTAACTAAAGGAGTTGGCTAGAAATGTATATTATGTTTTGGGTTTCTGTACCAGCCCAAGGCACCCACTGGCCTTTAGCAGGGAAGATCTGTGCCCCCAAAGATGCCCCAGTAGCCCCCCATCTTCTTTTCTGCTGATTCCCTGCCCATACTCTGTGCTGCTGGCACTTACCTGAGCTTAGGGGCCCACTCACTATATACTGTGTATATACACTATAAATGTCACACTATACTGTATATATACAATATAAATGTCACACTATACTGTATATATAGAATATAAAAGTCACACTATACTGTATATACAGAATATAAATGTCACACTATACTGTATATATACAATATAAATGTCACACTATACTGTATATATACAATATAAATGGCACACTATACTGTATATACAGAATATAAATGTCACACTATACTGTATATATACAATATAAATGTCACACTATACTGTATATATACAATATAAATGTCACACTATACTGTATATACAGAATATAAATGTCACACTATACTGTATATACAGAATATAAATGTCACACTATACTGTATATATACAATATAAATGTCACACTATACTGTATATATACACTATAAATGTCTCACTATACTGTATATACAGAATATAAATGTCACACTATACTGTATATACAGAATATAAATGTCACACTATACTGTATATATACAATATAAATGTCACACTATACTGTATATACAGAATATAAATGGCACACTATACTGTATATATACAGAATATAAATGGCACACTATACTGTATATATACAATATAAATGTCACACTATACTGTATATATACACTATAAATGTCACACTATACTGTATATATACAATATAAATGTCACACTATACTGTATATATACAATATAAATGTCACACTATACTGTGTATATACAGAATATAAATGTCACACTATACTGTATATATACAATATAAATGTCACACTATACTGTGTATATACAGAATATAAATGGCACACTATACTGTATATATACAATATAAATGTCACACTATACTGTGTATATACAGAATATAAATGTCACACTATACTGTATATATACAATATAAATGTCACACTATACTGTATATATACAATATAAATGTCACACTATACTGTATATATACAATATAAATGTCACACTATACTGTGTATATACAGAATATAAATGGCACACTATACTGTATATATACAATATAAATGTCACACTATACTGTGTATATACAGAATATAAATGTCACACTATACTGTATATATACAATATAAATGTCACACTATACTGTATATATACAATATAAATGTCACACTATACTGTATGTATACATTATAAATGTCACACTATACTGTATATTTACAATATAAATGTCACACTATACTGTATATATACAATATAAATGTCACACTATACTGTATATATACAATATAAATGTCACACTATACTGTATATTTACAATATAAATGTCACACTATACTGTATATATACAATATAAATGTCACACTATACTGTATATTTACAATATAAATGTCACACTATACTGTATATATAGAATATAAATGGCACACTATACTGTATATATAGAATATAAATGGCACACTATACTGTATATATAGAATATAAATGTCACACTATACTGTATATATACAATATAAATGTCACACTATACTGTATATATAGAGTATAAATGGCACACTATACTGTATATATACAATATAAATGTCACACTATACTGTATATACAGAATATAAATGGCACACTATACTGTATATATACAGAATATAAATGGCACACTATACTGTATATATACAATATAAATGTCACACTATACTGTATATATACACTATAAATGTCACACTATACTGTATATATACAATATAAATGTCACACTATACTGTATATATACAATATAAATGTCACACTATACTGTGTATATACAGAATATAAATGTCACACTATACTGTATATATACAATATAAATGTCACACTATACTGTGTATATACAGAATATAAATGGCACACTATACTGTATATATACAATATAAATGTCACACTATACTGTGTATATACAGAATATAAATGTCACACTATACTGTATATATACAATATAAATGTCACACTATACTGTATATATACAATATAAATGTCACACTATACTGTGTATATACAGAATATAAATGTCACACTATACTGTATATATACAATATAAATGTCACACTATACTGTATATATACAATATAAATGTCACACTATACTGTATATATACAATATAAATGTCACACTATACTGTGTATATACAGAATATAAATGGCACACTATACTGTATATATACAATATAAATGTCACACTATACTGTGTATATACAGAATATAAATGTCACACTATACTGTATATATACAATATAAATGTCACACTATACTGTATATATACAATATAAATGTCACACTATACTGTATGTATACATTATAAATGTCACACTATACTGTATATTTACAATATAAATGTCACACTATACTGTATATATACAATATAAATGTCACACTATACTGTATATATACAATATAAATGTCACACTATACTGTATATTTACAATATAAATGTCACACTATACTGTATATATACAATATAAATGTCACACTATACTGTATATTTACAATATAAATGTCACACTATACTGTATATATAGAATATAAATGGCACACTATACTGTATATATAGAATATAAATGGCACACTATACTGTATATATAGAATATAAATGTCACACTATACTGTATATATACAATATAAATGTCACACTATACTGTATATATAGAGTATAAATGGCACACTATACTGTATATATACAATATAAATGTCACACTATACTGTATATACAGAATATAAATGGCACACTATACTGTATATATACAGAATATAAATGGCACACTATACTGTATATATACAATATAAATGTCACACTATACTGTATATATACACTATAAATGTCACACTATACTGTATATATACAATATAAATGTCACACTATACTGTATATATACAATATAAATGTCACACTATACTGTGTATATACAGAATATAAATGTCACACTATACTGTATATATACAATATAAATGTCACACTATACTGTGTATATACAGAATATAAATGGCACACTATACTGTATATATACAATATAAATGTCACACTATACTGTGTATATACAGAATATAAATGTCACACTATACTGTATATATACAATATAAATGTCACACTATACTGTATATATACAATATAAATGTCACACTATACTGTATATATACAATATAAATGTCACACTATACTGTATATATACAATATAAATGTCACACTATACTGTATATATACAATATAAATGTCACACTATACTGTATATATACACTGTAAATGTCACACTATACTGTATATATACAATATAAATGTCACACTATACTGTATATATACAATATAAATGTCACACTATACTGTGTATATACAGAATATAAATGTCACACTATACTGTATATATACAATATAAATGTCACACTATACTGTATATATACAATATAAATGTCACACTATACTGTGTATATACAGAATATAAATGTCACACTATACTGTATATATACAATATAAATGTCACACTATACTGTATATATACAATATAAATGTCACACTATACTGTATATATACAATATAAATGTCACACTATACTGTATATATACAATATAAATGTCACACTATACTGTATATATACAATATAAATGTCACACTATACTGTATATTTACAATATAAATGTCACACTATACTGTATATATAGAATATAAATATCACACTATACTGTATATATAGAATATAAATGTCACACTATACTGTATATATAGAATATAAATGTCACACTATACTGTATATATACAATATAAATGTCACACTATACTGTATATATAGAGTATAAATGTCACACTATACTGTATATATAGAATATAAATGGCACACTATACTGTATATATACAATATAAATGTCACACTATACTGTATATATAGAGTATAAATGGCACACTATACTGTATATATACAATATAAATGTCACACTATACTGTATATACAGAACATAAATGTCACACTATACTGTATATATACAATATAAATGGCACACTATAAGGCTGATTAGAAATTAATACAGATAATACCTACATGGCAGCTCAGAATCCAGTGCAATTAGCAAAAGAACCCCTAAGCTTAGCTTCCTGACAGCTGCCCAGAACGCTCTGAGCATGTGAGTGTCACAGTCACTTTCCAAGATGGCGAGCTCTAGTGACAAGTTTGAAGGCCTGGATTATTGCTGCTGTTGAGATGCTGAAACTTTAGGCTGGTT
This sequence comes from Xenopus tropicalis, assembly GCF_000004195.4. NCBI lineage: Eukaryota > Metazoa > Chordata > Amphibia > Anura > Pipidae > Xenopus > Xenopus tropicalis. The sequence goes on along the minus strand of NC_030684.2, from coordinate 132,569,815 downwards.
CATTAAGATGAGTATATGAAGTATGGCATTTTAGTCATATTTATTTTTAGGGTTTAGTTCTCCTTTAAAGGGAAAGTTCCCTTTTAAATAATTGTTGCATGATAAGGAATTTCCACTTTGATGCCTCCAACTTGCACCTGATGTATTAAACTGGTGCAAACTCTGTCATTTTATTGACCTATGTAAGCTTAATTACATTGGAATGCTGTGTAAGATTGTTGCATTGTGGGTCATAAAATAATAGACTGTATCTATTTTACAATTTTCACACATAAGCTCTTCAAAGTTTTTACCAGGTCTTTTAACCCTAAGCATCCAATCAGCAGACAGCATTAACTGGTCTCACTGGTTTTAATGATGCCCAAACTACAGCTCCCAGCATGCCCCATGGCAGCTTAAGGTCCAAGAGGCCTAAGCCTACAGAAGCAGGAAATTAGGTTGCCACCTGTCCAGTTTTGACCCAGACAGCCTGGTTTTCGGAAGAGTTATTCCGGTCAGAACTGCCTGCCCAGTTGCCCCAATGTGGAAAACAGGACTCTGAGATTGACGTGGGGTTTGGCCAATCGCCAAGTCTTAATCCTGTCCCCATGATGTCACAATCCCACCCATGTGATGTCACTGACCCACCAAGTGATGTCACCTCCCAGATAGTGACTGCAAAAGGTGGCAACCCTACAATGTTGTGTTTTTAATATTCAATAACACAGCTAATTATTATTTAATTATATTGCACATTCCATTATTCAGGGTCGGAGGAGATGAAATGCTCTATGATTTATGGTAGGGGGGATCGTATGAAAAGAAGAAGAAAGTGTAAAGTTCTTTAATAGTCTAGGATAGAACACAGTATTAGTAAACCCCTGTGGATGACCCAGTTTAGCAGGGACATTAGCTTGTTATCCAACCTGGCATGCACAGGAGTGTGCAGCTAGTCCATGCCCGGCCCTGAAAGGGTTAATGTGGCCGGCCGTTCCAGTAATAGATCCGGCTATCTGACTCATGGTTTCCTGTGAGCCCCCATTGGTGACAGACACAATGTGTATCTCAAGCTCCTGACAAAAAGATGAGGAATGTAGATCGGGGCCAGGGTTGGCAGAAGAGCAGACGCTTCAGTCTCGCAGTTGTTGGACGAGGTTAGCAGACTGGAAGCTTATCTTATTAGTGATGCACATTGTCTCAGCACCCCCATAGTCTGACTTTCAGCTGTTCCACTTGCCAACGGCCAGCAGATGCCAGAATATCATACTGAAAAAAAGTGAAAAAAAATATACTTTATTATATATATAATTTACATTCTTGCCGGTGGGATGGCATTGTGGGGAGATTAGTCCCTTGCGGCAACAAAGATTTGTCACGGGGCAACTAATCTCCCTGTCTGTCACCTCCCTTAATGTTTTAATGTGTTATCATCAAGCACAGGATATACTAAACAACAAAAACAGACAATTCTTCAATTGCACTATGTTGTCATGGCAACATAAGTCCATACTACCTTTCCCAGAAGTCTCCATAAGCCCAAATTCGTGTTTGCATATAATCAATAGTTTGCTGACAACAAGAGGTAAGTTAAGGTGACATACCCATTGGCACCATGTAGAACCACAAGGAAATTTATCATCATGTGTCTTTGTCTACTAAACCAAGGGAAGATAAAATGAACCTTGGACACAGGGCTTCATGGGAAATGTTGCCATTGGAAAATCCTTAAACCTTAAACCTTAGTGCCAGTGTTGGACTGACATCCAGAGCCCGCACAGCAACAAGATGGAGACAGAGCCAAATGGTATAAAGGTTATATAAACTTATGGTGGAAATATGCAAGGGTTAGTAGGACTAGGTTCTCCAAGAAGAGATCTATCGGTACTCAGCTCAGCTGTGATCATAGCATAGAGCAGTGGTCCCCAACCTTTTTTGCACCACGGACCAGTTTCAAGCAAGGCAATTTGTCCAAGGACTGGGGTTTTGGTTGGGGGGTTGGCGCAGCCAATACATAGTATATAATAAAATTATTACATATTATATATTATATTATATTATATATGATGTAAATGTAATTATTATTGCACTTTATTTTATTATTATTATTACATTATAAAATATAATACAGCTCATCCTAATGCAACCTCAGTGGGGGACCTGAGCTTGTTTCCCTGCAACTAGATGCACCCAGCACCCTTGCTTTTCTTACTCCCACCTAAGGGTTGACATCCTCTGATGCTTAGTATGGAACTTTGGCCCTTGTCGCAATCAGTAGAAAGCTTCCAGGGCTTCACATTTCTGTTGTCATGGCTGTGTAACACATTGGAGAATTGAGATATCAGGTATTTAGGACCAGAGGTGGCCCAGTTCAGCACAGCCCACGGCCTGGCACTGGTCCCCGGGCCAATGGTTGGGACTCCTGGTATAGAGTGAACCTATATACATTATGTTGAGGGCGATTTAGGTGATTATGGGCCCTGGGCTACCACCGACATTGGCCTTACCCACTGCCACACCCAACCCTGGTTTGTTTGGGCAGGTAATAACATAAACATTGGCCCCACCTGAATCTAAGGAGCTGCCCACTTTGATTTTTCTTGGGGTGATTATGTTCTGAGTATAGCTACCAGGGTCAGACTGGCATGGAGGAAAAAATGCGGTGGGCCCCAGCTGTGCCGACCAAAGCCCCTTCCTGATCAGACCACCCCAGCCCCCCTGTTCCCTGCCTGGGCCACTCCCTCTTCTCCACTCCGGGGCCACCCCCTCTTCCCTGCTCCCCTGTCCAAGGCCACTCCCCAGTAGGTAAAAGGGATGGAGAATGGAGGGCAGTGTGACCGGTCGTCAGGAGGGGGGCCCTGAGGTTGCAGCCGGTGGGCCCCTACACTTTAGCCCCTCCCTCTTTTCCATTGTTCCATCCTATGAAACCTGCCCCCCCCAAGCATTGTTTACCTGTGGTAAAAAGTATATAATTTGGGGGTATCAAAACTCAAATTATGCCCAATATCGCAGACTCCTTTTAGATTTAAAAAATGGGGAATAAGAGAGGATGGAAACGATCTCCATATTTGGAAGAGAATTGTGCAAATGGATTGTAAATGTATAAAGAAAAACAAAAGATCTTTTTCAGTTTAAATGATATCCCAGACGGAGGCATTATTTCGCTGAGCGTGTTTAAGTTACCCCCAGACTGACGCTTAGGAAACACGACTCCTGAAAGCATAAATCCCACTGTGGCGTCAGAAGCAATTTAGCAGCAATGGGCCCAGTGGGATTGTGGGTAAAATGCTTCAGCGTTTGGCCACGATCTCTAAGTCTTGGCACAGGTAAACATTAGCAAATGAAGCCAAGTAATAAAAAAATTGTCATTTTTTTTTGTCATATCAGGTCAGCGTGTCCTGTATAAGCTAAGCTGTGCAGTTGGACATTATTAGGGCCTGGCCTCTGCCCAATCAGTACATTAAAGGGCAATGACACCCTCAGATTTCCCTGCAGAACAGGGGAATACCTATAGCTTCCCTCTTTATAGACTATGATCACATGTAAGGGGTTGTTCTTACTTAACTGTGCTTGCTTAAGATACTATATTCTGTCACAGTACATACAGATTATACCTGAACCCTATTCTAAGCAGCAGTCCTGCCCTGCTTTATGGCTGAGATTCTAGCTATCTGTATAACAGAGCATTCTGTCACAGTGGCACAGATCCTATCTGATCCCCCCCATTGTAAGCAGCAGTCCTGCCCTGCTTTATGGCTGAGATTCGAGCTATCTGTATAACAGAGCATTCTGTCACAGTGGCACAGATCCTATCTGATCCCCCCCATTGTAAGCAGCAGTCCTGCCCTGCTTTATGGCTGAGATTCGAGCTATCTGTATAACAGAGCATTCTGTCACAGTGGCACAGATCCTACCTGATCCCCCCATTGTAAGCAGCAGTCCTGCCCTGCTTTATGGCTGAGATTCTAGCTATCTGTATAACAGAGCATTCTGTCACAGTGGCACAGATCCTATCTGATCCCCCTCATTGTAAGCAGCAGTCCTGCCCTGCTTTATGGCTGAGATTCGAGCTATCTGTATAACAGAGCATTCTGTCACAGTGGCACAGATCCTATCTGATCCCCCCATTGTAAGCAGCAGTCCTGGCCTGCTTTATGGCTGAGATTCTAGCTATCTGTATAACAGAGCATTCTGTCACAGTGGCACAGATCCTATCTGATCCCCCCATTGTAAGCAGCAGTCCTGCCCTGCTTTATGGCTGAGATTCTAGCTATCTGTATAACAGAGCATTCTGTCACAGTGGCACAGATCCTATCTGATCCCCCCCATTGTAAGCAGCAGTCCTGCCCTGCTTTATGGCTGAGATTCTAGCTATCTGTATAACAGAGCATTCTGTCACAGTGGCACAGATCCTATCTGATCCCCCCATTGTAAGCAGCAGTCCTGCCCTGCTTTATGGCTGAGATTGTAGCTATCTGTATAACAGAGCATTCTGTCACAGTGGCACAGATCCTATCTGATCCCCCCCCATTGTAAGCAGCAGTCCTGCCCTGCTTTATGGCTGAGATTCTAGCTATCTGTATAACAGAGCATTCTGTCACAGTGGCACAGATCCTATCTGATCCCCCCATTGTAAGCAGCAGTCCTGCCCTGCTTTATGGCTGAGATTCTAGCTATCTGTATAACAGAGCATTCTGTCACAGTGGCACAGATCCTATCTGATCCCCCCATTGTAAGCAGCAGTCCTGCCCTGCTTTATGGCTGAGATTCTAGCTATCTGTATAACAGAGCATTCTGTCAAAATGATCATGGAAAATACAAGATGATAATGTCTCTTTAATTACAGAATATATAGTTCATTTTCAGATGGAAGACAATATCAGTCTGGATGCTGAGAGAGAAAACCCCAAATAATCTGTACCCATATATAAGACTGGGCTGCACTACAATTAGAAGCTTCAGTGTTGGCCAGGGGACGGTTCCCTAATGGGGGGAGTACCATATTTGCAGCGGTGCCTCATACCATAGTATTCTCAGATGACAATTCTGACAGCTGCCGCAGCGCAGATGATCATTACCAAACAGGAAGTCCCAAGCCCTCTGGGTCACGGCTGCTGAACACAAGTAGCATTTTTGGCTATTTATGCCTCTATACAAGACCTTGGCCACTGAAATTAGATTTCATGTTACTAATCTGGGCCTCATAAGTGGACAATGGTGAATAAAGCCTTTGTGGAACTGCCGATGGTTTAATGTAAAAGGCAATTAGGGGATATTCTCATTCCTGAGTGGAAAGTCATACATTTGTTGAAGGGGAATATAAAGAAAAATGTTATATTATACATATATATATATAATGAAGGAGCCCATTAGTTAATCATGAAGAAAGGAGGACCTGCATTGCAACCTAACCTGCCAGCAGATATCTCACCAATTTTTGTCCAGATATCAGTTGGGCAGTCCCCATAGAAGGGTAAATAAACGTCTGCCTGTGTATGGCTAGCTTAAAGGGGTTATTTACCTTTGAGTTAACCTTTAGTATGATGTAGAGACTAATATTCTGAAACAATTTGCAATTGGTCTTTATTTATATGTGTTTTTTAATTAGTTCACTTTTGTTCAGCAACTCTTCAGTTTGGAATTTTAGCAGTTATCTGGTTTCTAGGGTTCAAATTACCTTGGCAACCACAGTATGGTTTGAATTACAGACTGATATTTTTATAGGATAGGACCTGAATGGAAAATACAGATATATGATCTGTTATCCGGAAAGACGTTATCCAGAAAGCTCTGAATTACTGAAATGCCATCTCCCAAAGACTCCATTTTAATCAAATAATTCTGAATTTTAAAAGTTTTCCTTTTTCTCTGTAATAATAAAGCAGAATCTTGTACTTAATCCCAACTAAGATATAATTACCCCTTATTGGGGGCAGAACAGCCCTATTGGGTTTATTTCATGGTTAAATGATTCCCTTTTCTCTGTAATAATAAAACAGTACCTGTACTTGATCCCAACTAAGATATAATTACCCCTTATTGGGGGCAGAACAGCCCTATTGGGTTTATTTCATGGTTAAATGATTCCCTTTTCTCTGTAATAATAAAACAGTACCTGTACTTGATCCCAACTAAGATATAATTACCCCTTATTGGGGGCAGAACAGCCCTATTGGGTTTATTTCATGGTTAAATGATTCCCTTTTCTCTGTAATAATAAAACAGTACCTGTACTTGATCCCAACTAAGATATAATTACCCCTTATTGGGGCAGAACAGCCCTATTGGGTTTATTTAATGGTTAAATGATTCCCTTTTCTCTGTAATAATAAAACAGTACCTGTACTTGATCCCAACTAAGATATAATTACCCCTTATTGGGGGCAGAACAGCCCTATTGGGTTTATTTCATGGTTAAATGATTCCCTTTTCTCTGTAATAATAAAACAGTACCTGTACTTGATCCCAACTAAGATATAATTACCCCTTATTGGGGGCAGAACAGCCCTATTGGGTTTATTTCATGGTTAAATGATTCCCTTTTCTCTGTAATAATAAAACAGTACCTGTACTTGATCCCAACTAAGATATAATTACCCCTTATTGGGGGCAGAACAGCCCTATTGGGTTTATTTCATGGTTAAATGATTCCCTTTTCTCTGTAATAATAAAACAGTACCTGTACTTGATCCCAACTAAGATATAATTACCCCTTATTGGGGCAGAACAGCCCTATTGGGTTTATTTCATGGTTAAATGATTCCCTTTTCTCTGTAATAATAAAACAGTACCTGTACTTGATCCCAACTAAGATATAATTACCCCTTATTGGGGGCAGAACAGCCCTATTGGGTTTATTTAATGGTTAAATGATTCCCTTTTCTCTGTAATAATAAAACAGTACCCACATAGAGAACTTTATCTAAAATTGCCCATAGTTCTCTTCAGTGCAGTTTTGCAATTTTGCTAAAACTTTTTTTTTCCATTTTTATGCCCAGTTTAGACCAGTGGTTGTACTAAATTAGGCTTCCAGTTCTGGAGTTGGAAGATGCTATTGATTGAGAGCTCTCCATCAGATCTGCTTGTTTGGCAGGATCACAAAATGAATTTTACCCAATTTACCCGATAACTCCTAGCACATTAAGCCATAAAACTGAGCAGAAAAGCAGCTAAAGATGCTTGAGTAACCGGCTGCTGCCAGGACAGAACAGTAGGGGGTGCTGTTCTACAATGTGGACTCATATCTGCTGTTTGTGTGTATTTGAGTCAACGACGTGTGAGGGTAAATTTATTAATTAGAATTCCTCCAGGACGGATGCAGCACTTTCTCATCCGCTGAGCCCAGCTTTAGCCCAGAGAGCAGGATCTCATTCAATGCTTTAGTCACTACAGATCACTGATATGTATCAGGCCACCTGAAAAAAAAAGGAAAATCAAAATGAATGGAGAAGGGAAGAAAACAAGACTAGTGATGAGCGAATCTGTTCCGTTTCGCTTCGCCGAAAAATTTGCGAATCTTTGAAAAGATCCGCGAAACGGCGAAAAATTCGCGAAACGGCGAAAATGTCGTGCGACAAAAAAAATTGTCGCCCGCGGCTATTATTTTGTCGCGCGGCTATTGTTTTGTCTCCCGCGGCTATTGTTTCGTCGCGCGGCTCTTGTTTCGTCGCCCGCGGCTCTTGTTTCGTCGCCCGCGGCTCTTGTTTCGTCGCGCGCGGCTCTTGTTTCGTCGCGCGGCTCTTGTTTCGTCGCGCGGCACTTGTTTCGTCGCCCGCGGCTCTTGTTTCGTCGCCCGCGGCTATTGTTTTGTCGCGCGGCTATTATTTCGTCGCCCGTAGCTATTATTTTGTCGCCCGTAGCTATTATTTTGTCGCACGGCTCTTGTTTCGTCGCACGGCTCTTGTTTCGTCGCCTGCGGCTATTATTTTGTCGCGCGCTATTGTTTCGTCGCCCGCAGCTATTATTTTGTCGCACGGCTCTTGTTTCGTCGCGCGGCTCTTGTTTCGTCGCCTGCGGCTATTATTTTGTTGCGCGCTATTGTTTCGTCGCCCGCGGCTATTATTTTGTCGCCCGCGACTATTCTTTTTTGACGCCGGCGACAATTTTTGGACGTGCAGCGAATTTTTCCGCGGCGAAATTTTTCATCCGTTTCGCGAAACAATCCGCCAATGGCGAAACGCGGAAATTCGCCGCGAATCCATGCCTGGCGAAACTTTTCGCCCATCACTAAACAAGACCTTATTTTGTTGCAGTTTCCTCTGTAATTCAGTGACTCAGTTCCATATTTGTACAGTGAACTAACCCCCGGTGCCGAGCCAGGCTCTAAAAGGAAAGTGTCACCAGCTAATAATTTATGGGTGTTACAGCATATCCTGCTTTTCCTCTATGCTGGAATTAAATTAAAAGATATTAAATATTAAAGAAACATATCATGAAAATCAAATGTTAATATATTATGGGGAATGCCAAGCACAATTCAGCAGGAACAGCCCCCTAAGTTTGCTCATAGCCTGTACAGAGAGATACCATAAAACTATGGCAGCATAGGGATTCCCCTGTACTAAGCACAATTCAGCAGGAACAGCCCCCTAAGTTTGCTCATAGCCTGTACAGAGAGATACCATAAAACTATGGCAGCATAGGGATTCCCCTGTACTAAGCACAATTCAGCAGGAACAGCCCCCTAAGTTTGCTCATAGCCTGTACAGAGAGATACCATAAAACTATGGGACAGAGGGATTCCCCTGTACTAAGCACAATTCAGCAGGAACAGCCCCCTAAGTTTGCTCATAGCCTGTACAGAGAGATACCATAAAACTATGGCAGCATAGGGATTCCCTTGTACTAAGCACAATTCAGCAGGAACAGCCCCCTAAGTTTGCTCATAGCCTGTACAGAGAGATACCATAAAACTATGGCAGCATAGGGATTCCCCTGTACTAAGCACAATTCAGCAGGAACAGCCCATTAAGTTTGCTCATAGCCTGTACAGAGAGATACCATAAAACTATGGCAGCATAGGGATTCCCCTGTACTAAGCACAATTCAGCAGGAAAAGCCCATTAAGTTTGCTCATAGCCTGTACAGAGAGATACCATAAAACTATGGCACATAGGGATTCCCCTGTACTAAGCACAATTCAGCAGGAACAGCCCCCTAAGTTTGCTCATAGCCTGTACAGAGAGATACCATAAAACTATGGCACATAGGGATTCCCCTGTACTAAGCACAATTCAGCAGGAACAGCCCCCTAAGTTTGCTCATAGCCTGTACAGAGAGATACCATAAAACTATGGCACATAGGGATTCCCCTGTACTAAGCACAATTCAGCAGGAACAGCCCCCTAAGTTTGCTCATAGCCTGTACAGAGAGATACCATATTCAGGAAAAAATATGTAGTTGGGGGTGTGGCCTGCAGCATCATGACTGGAGGCTCATGTCCCACGGAGAGATTAGTCGCCTGTGATCTTGCAACCATGGGCAACTAATCTCTCTGAAATGCTTTTCCACCAGCAACAAAGGGAATCTTTGGTGCAGGCAACTTCGCACTTTGGAAAACTGAAGCAATGCATAGGCCTTTCCACCTGGAATTCCATTTGTTGCTAGTGGAAAGCATATCCGAGAAATTAGTCGCCCACGGCAGCAGAGATCTGTCACAGGCGACTAATATTTCTGTGGGACATTAGCCTAACAGTGATAAAAGCTGTAACTAACTAGCCTGGACTGGCAATCTGTGGGCTCTGGCAAAACCTGACCAGGGGACTCCTCAATTGCCCATCGCTTTCAGCCATCCCTCTGAACTCCATTGTTACGTACCTTAATGAAACACCAGGAGCCAGAAATGGGTAAAAAGAGCATTTATTCACATTTTATCAAATAAATAGGACCTTGCCAGCCTAACCCCAAGGCAATATTCAAAGCCAGAATTCGATAAGAGATCGCTACTATGCTTTGCTGTTCCTTACTAAAGACTTGAGATCAGCACTATATTATTATATCCACCACTGAGTATTAGACTGCCTCTACCTACAGAGAGGCCCCAAACTCTGCTACCAGCAGGAGTTGCATCTCCCACCATGAGAGAAGTTCAGCAGCCCTACTGATTTCCTATCATCATCAAAACCTGCAGTGCCTCAATGATAGGAAATCCAAGCAGGCTGTCACCTAGCACAAGCAGTAGTAGCGTCTGTATCTATCAACCAACCGTGCAGTCACAGGAGAGAACCTCCTTTCTCCCTCTGCTAAAATTTCCTTTGCACTACTCTGGCAAGGTCCTACCGCTGCTGTGACAAGTAAAATGTAAAATACATTATTATATATACACTGTTTTGATCCAGAGGAAGTAAAAAAACCCAGCCTGAAGCCTGTGCCAATTATGCTTGAAGAGGGAAAAAATTCCTTCCTGACCCCCATGGCGATCGGAAACATTCCCTGGATCAAGGATTTGAATTTCATTTAACATAAATGATACCATGCAGACTCTCACATTCATACTGTATAACGTTGCCGAAACCAAAATATAATGGTGCATACAGGAAAACATTCACATTCACTTATTGAGAGATTATATTAAAGCATAAAGAAGAGAATATCCTGGCATTTTACAAAATATGCAAAAAAGAGGGTGCGCGGGATGTTTCTACCTGTTCAGAAGATAGGAAGTGAACTGCTTCTCTCATGACATCACATCCCTATCCTTCTCCACCCCCAGCCCAGCTTGCCCGGACTGGGATTCAAAATAGGGCCTAGCAGAGGCCCAAACAGCCCCCCACAGGCCCAATAAATAGTGGCTGTCTATGGCATCTTACAGCCCCCCTGGCATTCCCAGTACCCAGAGGCACAAACAGCCCCCCCAGCCCAATAAATAGTGACTGTCTATGGCACCTTACAGCCCCCCTGGCATTCCCAGTACCCAGAGGCACAAACAGCCCCACCAGCCCAATAAATAGTGACTGTCTATGGCACCTTACAGCCCCCCTGGCATTCCCAGTACCCAGAGGCCCAAACAGCCCCCCCAGCCCAATAAATAGTGACTGTCTGTGGCACCTTGCAGCCCCCCTGGCATTCCCAGTACCCAGAGGCACAAACAGCCCCCCCAGCCCAAATAAATAGTGACTGTCTGTGGCACCTTGCAGCCCCCCTGGCATTCCCAGTACCCAGAGGCACAAACAGCCCCCCCAGCCCAATAAATAGTGAGTGTCTGTGGCACCTTACAGCCCCCCTGGCATTCCCAGTACCCAGAGGCACAAACAGCCCCCCCAGCCCAATAAATAGTGACTGTCTATGGCATCTCACAGTAGCCTTCTGGCATTTGCCAAAACCCATACATTGCCAGTCCAGGCCTGTATATATGTATATATGTATACAGGCAGTGTTTGCTGACGCCTGAGAAGATTACTGCAATTCCCACTGCATTCTTGGCTAAGGAGCAATATAAGAGTAGGAGGAGGGACAGGAATTGAATGTAAATACAGCAGTTTCCCCTTTCCAGCTAACATATACACTGCTAAACATTATATCAATTCTAAGTTTTCCTTTTGCCAAAAAACAAAATGTAACACAGTGAGAACCACAGTCTCTGAATGTATGGAACCATCAGGGCAGACACATTAGGTACCAGTTCTATATGCGCTAAAGCAGGGGCCACAAGCAAGTGTATGAATAGTCAGAGGCTGGATAGGATTTATTGAAATCTCTGACCAAATCATATCAAAATTATTATTATTCTTTGTACAGGTATAGGATCTGTTATCTAGAAAGCTTTTAATTACGTGATGGCCATTTCCTATAGACTGCATTTTAATCAGATAATTCAATATTTTTTATTTCTTTTTTCTCTGTAATAATAAAACAGTAGCTTGTAGTTGATCCCAACTAAGATATAATTACCCCTTATTGGGGGCAGAACAGCCCTATTGGGTTTATTTCATGGTTAAATGATTCCCTTTTCTCTGTAATAATAAAACAGTACCTGTACTTGATCCCAACTAAGATATAATTACCCCTTATTGGGGGCAGAACAGCCCTATTGGGTTTATTTAATGGTTAAATGATTCCCTTTTCTCTGTAATAATAAAACAGCACCTGTACTTGATCCCAACTAAGATATAATTACCCCTTATTGGGGGCAGAACAGCCCTATTGGGTTTATTTCATGGTTAAATGATTCCCTTTTCTCTGTAATAATAAAACAGTACCTGTACTTGATCCCAACTAAGATATAATTACCCCTTATTGGGGGCAGAACAGCCCTATTGGGTTTATTTAATGGTTAAATGATTCCCTTTTCTCTGTAATAATAAAACAGTACCTGTACTTGATCCCAACTAAGATATAATTACCCCTTATTGGGGGCAGAACAGCCCTATTGGGTTTATTTAATGGTTAAATGATTCCCTTTTCTCTGTAATAATAAAACAGTACCTGTACTTGATCCCAACTAAGATATAATTACCCCTTATTGGGGCAGAACAGCCCTATTGGGTTTATTTATAGAGATGTAGCGAACTGTTCGCCGGCGAACTAATTCGCGCGAACATCGGGTGTTCGCGTTCGCGAAAATTCGCGGACTTTTGCCAATGTTCGCCACTTTGGGTTCGCCGCGTTTTTTTTTGGCGCCACGTTTTTTCGCCTTGGTTTTCCCGCCGCGTTTTTCCGCCGCGTTTTATCGCCTATGCATATACATAGGAATAGCTTGCGTTTTTTTTTTGGCGTTATTTTTTTGCGTTATTTTTTGGCGTTTTTTTTTTGGCGCTTTTTTTTGGCGTTTTTTTTACAAGTATTTTTCTGAGAAGTTTTTGCCCTTGATCCCCCTCCTGCATGCCACTGTCCAGGTCGTGGCACCCTTTAAACAACTTTAAAATCATTTTTCTGGCCAGAAATGGCTTTTCTAGGTTTTAAAGTTCGCCTTCCCATTGAAGTCTATGGGGTTCGCAAAGTTCGCGAATATTCGCGAGTTTTGGCGAAAGTCCGCGAACGGGTTCGCGAACATTTTTGCGCGGGTTCGCTACATCCCTATTTATTTAATGGTTAAATGATTCCCTTTTCTCTGTAATAATAAAACAGTACCTGTACTTGATCCCAACTAAGATATAATTACCCCTTATTGGGGGCAGAACAGCCCTATTGGGTTTATTTCATGGTTAAATGATTCCCTTTTCTCTGTAATAATAAAACAGTACCTGTACTTGATCCCAACTAAGATATAATTACCCCTTATTGGGGGCAGAACAGCCCTATTGGGTTTATTTAATGGTTAAATGATTCCCTTTTCTCTGTAATAATAAAACAGTACCTGTACTTGATCCCATCTAAGATATAATTTCCCTTATTGGGGGCAGAACAGCCCTTTTGGGTTTATTTAATGGTTAAATGATTCCCTTTTCTCTGTAATAATAAAACAGTATCTGTACTTGATCCCAACTAAGATATAATTACCCCTTATTGGGGGCAGAACAGCCCTATTGGGTTTATTTAATGGTTAAATGATTCCCTTTTCTCTGTAATAATAAAACAGTACCTGTACTTGATCCCAACTAAGATATAATTACCCCTTATTGGGGGCAGAACAGCCCTATTGGGTTTATTTAATGGTTAAATGATTCCCTTTTCTCTGTAATAATAAAACAGTACCTGTACTTGATCCCAACTAAGATATAATTACCCCTTATTGGGGGCAGAACAGCCCTATTGGGTTTATTTAATGGTTAAATGATTCCCTTTTCTCTGTAATAATAAAACAGTACCTGTACTTGATCCCAACTAAGATATAATTACCCCTTATTGGGGCAGAACAGCCCTATTGGGTTTATTTCATGGTTAAATGATTCCCTTTTCTCTGTAATAATAAAACAGTACCTGTACTTGATCCCAACTAAGATATAATTACCCCTTATTGGGGGCAGAACAGCCCTATTGGGTTTATTTAATGGTTAAATGATTCCCTTTTCTCTGTAATAATAAAACAGTACCTGTACTTGATCCCAACTAAGATATAATTACCCCTTATTGGGGCAGAACAGCCCTATTGGGTTTATTTCATGGTTAAATGATTCCCTTTTCTCTGTAATAATAAAACAGTACCTGTACTTGATCCCAACTAAGATATAATTACCCCTTATTGGGGGCAGCAGGGGCGCTTCTGCCATTAGGCGAGTTGAGAAACTCGCCTCAGGCGGCAGAAGCGCCCCAGTTACCAGGGGCGGCAAAAAGACGCTCCTGGTAACTTTAAGAGCAGAATTTCCGGTTTTTAAACCGGAAATTCGGCTCTTCTAGTGCAGAGAGCGCAATTGCGCTCTCTGGACTAGCGATCTCACCGCCCCCGGACCCGCTCCTGCGCTCAGAAGGTAAGCGCTGGGGAGCGGGGGGGGCGGCATCCAGGAGCCGCCTCAGGCGGCGATATGTCTAGAATCGCCCCTGGGGGGCAGAACAGCCCTATTGGGTTTATTTCATGGTTAAATGATTCCCTTTTCTCTGTAATAATAAAACAGTACCTGTACTTGATCCCAACTAAGATATAATTACCCCTTATTGGGGGCAGAACAGCCCTATTGGGTTTATTTCATGGTTAAATGATTCCCTTTTCTCTGTAATAATAAAACAGTACCTGTACTTGATCCCAACTAAGATATAATTACCCCTTATTGGGGGCAGAACAGCCCTATTGGGTTTATTTAATGGTTAAATGATTCCCTTTTCTCTGTAATAATAAAACAGTACCTGTACTTGATCCCAACTAAGATATAATTACCCCTTATTGGGGGCAGAACAGCCCTATTGGGTTTAATTAATGTTTAAATAATTTTTTAGTAGAAAAAGTATGGAGATCCAAATTACAGAAAGACCCCCGTATCTGGAAGACCCCAGGTCCGGAGCATTCTGAATAACAGCTCCCATAATGGTATAATACAATAATGTATCTATCTTAGACACCATTGCATTAAGCTTTTAAGACCCCCAGCTACTATTTTGAATCTCCGTATTGTGACAGGACCAGGAAACTGAAAAGCAGAGAGGATTCTGGGAGGAAGTCCGGTGGAGGGGTGATGCCAGCTGTTGGCATTGACAAAGCCTCATTCTGCACCGAGTAAAGAAATCAATTGACATCTTTTCTCACTTCTTCCCTTCTATGCAACCCCCCACGCACATATACTGTTTTCTGTTATTTGTCCTTTTCTATTTATACAGCAGAGGAGGCACCTGCAACTTTACTCGGGGAATATTCTTCCTTTAGCAGGCCAGGAGTTTTCTGGTGGCCTCCAGGCTCAGTATTACTCTTATACATGTTTGGCTCTTATATGGTGCTGTTCCACTACACCAATTGGTGGGGCGATAATCCATTATACCAAATGGGCGTCCAAAGGGGATGGCATGGATCAAAATGGGTTACTGGGAAAAGGAGCCTGTGTTGTTGTGCCTCCCAGCTAACGGCCACATTAAGAATTCCCTGAAAATGGGTTACTGGGAAAAGGTAGAAAAGTGGGTCATGGTAAGGGTGGATAAATGTCAGAGAGAAAGTGTTGGAAGGGTTACTGCCTGCCCTGCTCTCATTTCCCTACAGAAAAAGGGGTTGGTAGCACTAGGTAGGTACCTAATATATAGGGGCAGAGACAGGGGAAAGTGTTGGAAGGGTTACTGCCTGCTCTGCTCTCATTTCCCTACAGAAATAGGGGTTGGTAGCACTAGGTAGGTACCTAATATATAGGGGCAGAGACAGGGGAAAGTGTTGGAAGGGTTACTGCCTGCTCTGCTCTCATTTCCCTACAGAAATAGGGGTTGGTAGCACTAGGTAGGTACCTAATATATAGGGACACGGACAGGGGAAAGTGTTGGAAGGGTTACTGCCTGCCCTGCTCTCATTTCCCTACAGAAATAGGGGTTGGTAGCACTAGGTAGGTACCTAATATATAGGGGCAGAGACAGGGGAAAGTGTTGGAAGGGTTACTGCCTGCCCTGCTCTCATTTCCCTACAGAAATAGGGGTTGGTAGCACTAGGTAGGTACCTAATATATAGGGGCAGAGACAGGGGAAAGTGTTGGAAGGGTTACTGCCTGCCCTGCTCTCATTTCCCTACAGAAATAGGGGTTGGTAGCACTAGGTAGGTACCTAATATATAGGGGCAGAGACAGGGGAAAGTGTTGGAAGGGTTACTGCCTGCTCATAATGTTTAGGCAAACCATATTGCTGCTGCCTGTTCATCTCTTCATCACTTTCCTATGGAATGAGCACAGCTGGCAGAAAGTGATGCAAGAAATGTTGTTGATTAAATAAAACAAATCGTTATTTATCTGAAGTTACTGAAAAGCAGAATGTTTTTGCCTTTCAGAGGAGCCTGTGTTGTTGTGCCTCCCAGCTAACGGCCACATTAAGAATTCCCTGAAGTTGGCTGTCTGCACTCAGGGCATGTTTGCACGGCTCAGTGTTAGACAATATTGGGCAGGGAGGGAGTGAGTCTGGGCGCACAGATTCCAAATTGCCTTGGTAAAAAGATGATGTAATCCCTTCAGTGGAAATGAAAAGGTCCATAGAATCACAATGGCTTTTATTTCTCCTTGGCCAAAAGCAGGCATGAGCAGCCGGCCACAAGGAGAAAGAAGGGGCAGTAAAAGCATCTGCAGTGATGTCACCCCCCCCCCCCCTGGTCACACATGGCTGAATGGTTAATTAAAGCGGTGCTTTGGGTTTGATCTGGTTGAGGCCTTTGTATGTACAGAAATGATACAGAACAGAATCGGCACAGATCTGGGATATATTAACCACAGGCAGTCATCAGTTACTGGCACAGCCGGCACCACCCTGCATTTTACCTTTATCCTGTGTATGACTGTGAAACTACGCAGGATAGGCTGAAAACATTCCATCATGTGGTTAAAGGGAAACTATACCCTCAGAATTAATATCTAACCAACAGACAGTTTATATTATGTTAAGTGGCCTATTAAAGAATCTCGCCAAACTGGAATATATATATATATCAGTAAATATTGCCCTTTTACATCCTTTCCCTTGAGCCGCCATTTAGTGATGGGCTGGGTGCTCCCTCAGAGATCAGCTGACAGGAAGTGATGCAGCTCTAACTGTAACAGGAAGTAGTGTGGGAGTAAAAGGCAGAACTCTGCCCATTCATTGGCTGATGGGGCCTAGCATGTATGTGTGCCTTGGCTTGTTTGTGTGCACTGTGAATCCTATGATCCCAGGGGGCGGCCCTTAGTACTTAAAATGGCAGTTTCCTATTTAGGATTACCCAATGGCACATACTACTAATAAAGTATATTTTTATGAAAATGGTTCATTTAGATGAAGCAGGATTTTACGTATGAATTTGTTTATGCAGAATATTCTTATAGAGACGTACAGTACAGTGTTTGGAGGTATAGTTTTCCTTTAAAGTTTTTTTGCTCCCATGGGTTGCACAGCTCTTTGCAAACAGTTGCACCTTCCTCTGTATACAACACTACTTGAGTGCAGCACAGCTACATTTATAGGGGTAGAACATGAACGTCACTCTAGAACCCCTAGATTGTTTGTCTTTCAGGCACTGGGGGTAGGGAGTGCCAGAGGCAGGACGGTATTGCTGCCGTCTAGTGTTGAATTCAGATTCGGAATTTGGGACACAGTAAATGCTCCAGATGCAATTGCTCAGTACATGAACACTAAGGGGCACAAGTTTGCCCAATTAGTGCTCTTGCCCTTGCATCCAGGGCATTAGTAAATGACCCCTAAGGTCCTTCACTTTGGGCTAACCCAGGGATCCCCAACCTTTCTTGCTCCTGAGCCACAGAGAAATGTAAAAAGACTTGGAGAGCAACACAAGCACCATAAAAGTTCATGGAGGTGCCAAATAAGGGCTGTGATTGGCTATTAGGGGCCTCTATGCACCCTATCAGCTTACAGGGGCTTTATTTGGTAGGAAATCTTGTTTTTATTCAACCAAAACTTGCCCCCAAGTCAGGAATTCAAAAATAACTCCCTGGTTTGGGGGCACTGAGAGCAACACCCAAGGGGTTGGGGAGCAACATGTTACCCCTGAGCCACTGGTTGGGGATTGCTAACCTAATTTTTGTTACAAGCTAAATCATGGGATTAAACCATCTGAAATCACCTCCATTCTCCCCCACCTCCCTTGCAGCAGTTGGAAGTATTCTGGGCATTGGGGTAACTAGTCTCCACCAACGCCCCACTGCAAAAAAAAAAATAATTTTGGGACCCCACTCCACCATGCTTGCTGCCCCACCCTCAGGTACATGCTAGTTCAGCTACCCTACAGCAAACCCTATGACCGGTCTGGTACCAGGTACTGCTGTATAGTGGTTACGCCACTGATTCTGGGAGTTCTGATGTTCCATTTGTTGCTCCCAGGCACCACTAAGATGGACCCTTATTTATTGATATGTTTATATATCTACTTGTAATCATTTTTGTCATTTGTGTCTTATACAGTGCTGATATTTTCTACTGCCCTTTACAGATTATGGTCAGCCCCTGCCTCAGTGGAGCTTGTAATTGATCCCAACTCAGATATAATTACCCCTTATTGGGGGCAGAACAATCCTATTGGGTTTATTTCATGGTTAAATGATTCCCTTTTCTCTGTAATAATAAAACAGTACCTGTACTTGATCCCAACTAAGATATAATTACCCCTTATTGGGGCAGAACAGTCCTATTGGGTTTATTTCATGGTTAAATGATTCCCTTTTCTCTGTAATAATAAAACAGTACCTGTACTTGATCCCAACTAAGATATAATTACCCCTTATTGGGGGCAGAACAGCCCTATTGGGTTTATTTAATGGTTAAATGATTCCCTTTTCTCTGTAATAATAAAACAGTACCTGTACTTGATCCCAACTAAGATATAATTACCCCTTATTGGGGGCAGAACAGCCCTATTGGGTTTATTTAATGGTTAAATGATTCCCTTTTCTCTGTAATAATAAAACAGTACCTGTACTTGATCCCAACTAAGATATAATTACCCCTTATTGGGGCAGAACAGCCCTATTGGGTTTATTTAATGGTTAAATGATTCCCTTTTCTCTGTAATAATAAAACAGTACCTGTACTTGATCCCAACTAAGATATAATTACCCCTTATTGGGGGCAGAACAGCCCTATTGGGTTTATTTAATGGTTAAATGATTCCCTTTTCTCTGTAATAATAAAACAGTACCTGTACTTGATCCCAACTAAGATATAATTAATCCTTATTGGTGGCAAAACAATCCTATTGGGTTTAATTAATGTTTTATTGATTTTTCAGTAGACTTAAAGTATGGGTATCCAAATTACAGAAAGACCCCTTATCCGGAATACCCTTGGTCCCAAGAATTCTGGATAATGGGTCCTATACCTGTACTTCTTTCCCTAGATATATTGTTGCTCATTGTGGTTGGCTTCTTGCAATGCCCAAACTACAGTTTGCCAATTTATGGGGCAAACTAGCCTTTAAGCCAGGAACACTCCAGAACTGGCCATGAGAGTTGATAGAGAACAAAGTTCATAAATATTCATGTTTCCCACAGTAATTAACTGACACAGAATAGCCACGCCCATGACTCTCAGCTGGTTAACCCCCACATACACACTACAAGGATAAGGTCATTGCTCCTGCCCAGCAAGGGTAAGTGATCTCTAAACATAAACCCTGCCTGAAGCCTTCAGGAGGATCCAGCTGAGCCCAGGGATGAGCACTTAATAACTAGAGTGCTGTGTGTGTGTGGGTGTTGGAGACATGCTGACATGATTTATGGGCGCCCATGTAACTGTTTGTTTCCTGTATGTAACATGATCATTTCACATTGCTAAAAGCCCATTCTGAAGCCCCAATGGACCCTTCACCAGTTCCTCTGTCCTCCACTCCCACCCCCAATAAGACATTCTGGCAAAACAACAATTGGAATGTATAACTACGTGGAGCCATAAGACCTGAAATGAAACTCAAACTGAAATGTGTTGTATTTTACTTTATCACATTAAAGCTTAATGCACTTTATCCCCAGAATGAATGCTTAACCATCAGATAGTTTATATCATATTAAGTGGCCCATTTAAGAATCTCACCAAACTGTAATATATATATCAGTAAATATTGCCCTTTTACATCCTTTCCCGGAACTCCCAGAGTTCTAAGCAAAAGGCAAAACTCTGTCTATTCATTGGCTGATGGGGCCTATTGCGTATGTGTACGCACAACAGAGAGCCTTTCCGCACACTCAGGCTCTCCAAAATAATTGAACGCCCGGTGCACACTGCTGGAGGGATTGGCACCCTCCCGAATCCAACATAGCAACAAAAACAAGTGGCACTCAGAGCTGCAAACAAGGGAACAAGCCCTTTGAAATTTTATTGCGGAGGTGCAACATTTCGGGGCAAAATAACCCCTTTATCAAGCATGTATGACTGTGAAACTGCACAGGAAAAAAACATTCCATTATGTGGTTAAAGGGAAACTATACCTCCAGAACTAATATCTAACCAACAGATAGTTGATATTATGTTAAGTAGGGATGTAGCGAACCTAAAAAAAAATATTCGCGAACTTTGCGAACCCCATAGACTTCAATGGGAAGGCGAACTTTAAAACCTAGAAAAGCCATTTCTGGCCAGAAAACTGATTTTAAATTTGTTTAAAGGGTGCCACGACCTGGACAGGGGCATGCAGGAGGGGGATCAAGGGCAAAAATTTCCCTAAAAAATACTTTGTTGAAAAAGCGTTGCGTAAAAACGGGCAGACCTAGCGGAAATACGCAGCGTTTTTTGCTATTTCGCGCTATTGGCACCATGGAAACGGGATTTGCTTACACCAGTACTAGGCTGAAAAACGCCATGTGTGGTTGTGCGGCGTTTTTTTAGGCTGAGAAAAAAGGCAGAGAAAAAACGCAGCGAAAAAAAATGCGGCGAACCCAAATTGCGAACATACGCGGAAAGTTCGCCCGATGTTCGCGCAAATTAGTTCGCCGGCGAACAGTTCGCTACATCTCTAATGTTAAGTGACCTATTAAAGAATCTCGCCAAACTGGAATATATATACATCAGTAAATATTGCCCTTTTACATCCTTGGGGAGCAACACAAGCACCATAAAAGTTCATGGAGGAGCCAAATAAGGGCTGTGATTGAGTGATGGGGTGTGTGCTTCCTCAGCTGACAGGAAGTGATGCAGCTCTAACTGTAACAGGAAGTAGTGTGGTAGCAAAAGGCAGAACTCTGTCCATTCATTGGCTGATGGGGCCTAGCATGTATGTGTGCCTTGGCTTGTTTGTGTGCACTGTGAATCCTATGATCCCAGGGGGCGGCCCTTAATACTCAAAATGCCAATTTTCTATTCAGGAGTACCCAATGGCACATACTACTAAAAAGTCTGATTGCCATCTTGGAGTCAGGAAGGAATTTTTTCCCCTCTGTGGCAAATTAGAGGCTTCAGATGGGTTTTTGCCTTCCTCTGGATCAACTAGCAGTTAGGCAGGTTATATATAGGCATTATGGTTGAACGTGATGGACGTACGTCTTTTTTCAACCTAACTTACTATGTTACTATGTAAGTATCAGTTTATGAAAATGGTTTCTTTAGATGAATCAGGGTTTTACCTATGTGCTATTTTACGGGATATATTTTTATAGAGACCTATGTGGTTTGGGGGTATAGTTTTCCTTTAAAGCTTGGCTCTAAAAGTGAGGAACAGCAGCAGTCTTGGAGCCTTTGCTGAGATCCTTTGTAATTCAGGCAATCATGGCTGACCCATCCTGTGGCCAAACAATGTAAACACTGAATGTTCAGTTTGCCCACACCACTCCTTTATTGATACCATCTAAGTAGGGGCTTCTACAAGTTTGCTGCATGCAAAAACTTCCAGCACGCCCTTTAAAAAAATATATATTTTCAGTGTATTCAATAAATCAAAAATAATTGATAAAATAACATTAATGTAAGGTGAATTGATTCACCTCCCTCACAGGACACTAAATAATATATAATCTTGTTACCGGCCTACTGGTTCGTTTTCATGTTAGACTACTGATGCATAGAATCCATTATTACTGAATCTGGCCAAATACCGCATTCTCCACTAAACATTTTGCCCAAATACAAAGCTGAATGATCCGTTCCCTGCAAAGAATTTGTTGTAAGTTTTCCAATGCTACGTAGTCACATGACTTTTAGGGTTTAGACTCGGTTCCATAAAACACTTTCGATTTGCCCAAATCCAACCATTAAGCACTGGAATTCGCCCTAATTCTGTATTTGGTGCACCCCTCTTTTATATTTAACCAAACCCTAGGTTAGGGGTCCCCAACCTTTCTTACTCGTGAGCCACAGTCAAATGTAAAAAGACTTGGGGAGCAACACAAGCACCATAAAAGTTCATGGAGGAGCCAAATAAGGGCTGTGATTGGCTATTAGGGGCCTCTATGCACCCTATCAGCTTACAGGGGCTTTATTTGGTAGGAAATCTTGTTTTTATTCAACCAAAACTTGCCCCCAAGTCAGGAATTCAAAAACAACTCCCTGGTTTGGGGGCACTGAGAGCAACATCCAAGGGGTAACATGTTGTCCCTGAGCCACTGGTTGGGGATCACTGCCCTAGGTGCTAGGGATTTTTGTTCTTCTCAGATACCCAGTGTAGGATGTAGGAATTATGTTTTGTTCATATAATAAATCACACAATTATATATATTTGCACTTTCTGTCTGGTGTTACTTGGACCCTCATGTGGTTCCCATCTATTGGGAAAATGGGATTGATCTGGTTTAGTTATTACTAGGTAGATTGGGGCCATACCAATCCTTGCCTCTCTGGACATGCTCACATGTTCCTGGCCACACATGAAAATGGCAGGTACTTTTATAGGTCTGTTGTGTTGTACCTACTGATTATTTTGAATGAGGGAAGAATGCAATAATAGGCTATTTCTATATGGCTATGGGAAATTGTAGTATAATTAGGTGGTGAGATCAGTGGTTGGTTCTAAACCATGAAATCTCATTTAGCGGCTCTGCTAGACTGCAGGGTTCCATGCTGAACAGCCCGATAATTGAAATATAAAGGAGAACACCGTTTAATTTGGCTCATCCTGTCCTTAAAGTCACACCAGGCCCAGTTCACAGATACACGAGTGGTGCATGGGAATAACTGAACAGGAAGGGAGCTGTCGGAATGGCCTCCAGTTCACAAGTCTAATTATAGACTGACAGAAATGAATCTATAGCCTCTTCTGGGCCCCGAGATAGCAACGCAGTCCTGCCCTATATGACTTTCAGCTCTGATGTGATTTGTTTTGTATCTGAAGGACTTTGTCTCAGGAGGAAGAGTTATATGTTATTTGTACAATATTTTTCCATAGGCCCATAAAAAAAGTAGAGGAATATATATTTATAGTTAATAGTTACAAGAGTTCCATAAGAGTTCCTGGAATTTCATAGACATAATGAATCTCAGAATCTCAGCCATAAAGCAGGGCAGGACTGCTGCTTACAATGGGGGGGATCAGATAGGATCTGTGCCACTGTGACAGAATGCTCTGTTATACAGATAGCTAGAATCTCAGCCATAAAGCAGGGCAGGACTGCTGCTTACAATGGGGGGATCAGATAGGATCTGTGCCACTGTGACAGAATGCTCTGTTATACAGATAGCTAGAATCTCAGCCATAAAGCAGGGCAGGACTGCTGCTTACAATGGGGGGATCAGATAGGATCTGTGACAGAATGCTCTGTTATACAGATAGCTAGAATCTCAGCCATAAAGCAGGGCAGGACTGCTGCTTACAATGGGGGGATCAGATAGGATCTGTGACAGAATGCTCTGTTATACAGATAGCTAGAATCTCAGCCATAAAGCAGGGCAGGACTGCTGCTTACAATGGGGGGGATCAGATAGGATCTGTGCCACTGTGACAGAATGCTCTGTTATACAGATAGCTAGAATCTCAGCCATAAAGCAGGGCAGGACTGCTGCTTACAATGGGGGGGATCAGTTAGGATCTGTGCCACTGTGACAGAATGCTCTGTTATACAGATAGCTAGAATCTCAGCCATAAAGCAGGGCAGGACTGCTGCTTACAATGGGGGGATCAGAAGGGTCTGTGTCACTGTGACAGAATGCTCTGTTATACAGATAGCTAGAATCTCAGCCATAAAGCAGGGCAGGACTGCTGCTTACAATGGGGGGGATCAGATAGGATCTGTGCCACTGTGACAGAATGCTCTGTTATACAGATAGCTAGAATCTCAGCCATAAAGCAGGGCAGGACTGCTGCTTACAATGGGGGGATCAGATAGGATCTGTGCCACTGTGACAGAATGCTCTGTTATACAGATAGCTAGAATCTCAGCCATAAAGCAGGGCAGGACTGCTGCTTACACCGGGTATCATGATAGCTTCCCTTTGATGTTGGACTGAGTGACATTGCATGCTTGCTAGCGCCTATTTGTTTTTGTAGGGAATGTAAGAAGACTGCTGGATATAGATTAATTTCAGTAGGATTAGTCCTCTAATGTTGCACAACAATCCGTACATATACACTATCTGGGGTCCCCATGTTGTGTCTGTGATGTGGTCAGGCTCCCTGTCTCTGCTTGGCACAGCTGCACAGAAAGGGTTGTAGCAGCCGCAGCACCTGTCAGTTGCTGTCTGTCTTCATGTCTGAACAGTGCGTCACGGCAGCATGAAATCATTTTGTGCAGCCCAAGTGCAGGGAGAAAAAAGGACAATATTAATGGCGTATCAATATTATCGGGGGCACCATACTATATTCACTGTAAGTTCCAACACTTCTCCATGCTGAGTGTGCTTTCTGCTCTCTATTGTATCAAAGAGGGTGGGACTCCTATGCAGGGCTGGAACTAGGGGTAGGCAGAAGAGGGCACAACGATTGAGGGGCGCCAGGCAGGAGCCTCTCCTGCCTACTCCTAGTGCTACTTTGTCATTGCCTCCGCCGCTTGTCATTAGCGGCGGAGGCAATGACCGATCTAATCGCTCCGCCCCCCTGCACCGCCTCCTGTGCTTTGGCGCGCGCATGCGCCGTTCGGGGGGGCGGGGAGGTGGGCGGAGTTGGCCGACCGGGTTGCCTAGGGCACCCGGTCGGCTTGGCCCGCCCCTGCTCCTATGTCTCACAGTCTGTGCATCAAAGGAACAGCACAGCCCCTAAGGCGCTTTGTACCATCCTGCCCAAACTGCAGCCAGCAAATTGCCATCTAGGGCCAGTGCTGGTATTACAAATTTACCAGCAATATATCTGCCGATAAATTTGTAATGGTGGCAAAAATACCTATAATCCCTCCCTTCCCCGAAGGTGGCCATACACGGGCCGATTCTAGCTGCCGATATTGGTCCCTTAGACAGATTTGGCAGCTAATCGGCCCGTGTATGGGCACTACCGATGGGCCTGTCTGACTGATATCTGGCCTGAAATCAGCCAGATATTTATCGGGCAGGTTAAAAAATTTAGTTGGATCGGGGACCGCATTGGCTCATTGATGCGGTCCCCGAATTACTGTCGTTCTAATTTGATCGTTTGGCCCCAGGGCCAAAGACCGAATTAGCCTGAATTTACCCAATGTCGCCCACCCGTAGGTGGGGGATATCGGGAGAAGATCCGCTCACTTGGCGAGGTTGCCAAGCGAGTGGATTTTAACATGGCCATCTTTACTCTATAGAGGCCAGCCTCTGCCACGCTCATTTCACTGCCCTGTTATTATTAACATTTATTTATAAAGCACCAACATATCCCGCAGCGCTGTACAATAAGTGGGTTACATACATTGGACATACAGAGTAACATATAAAGCAACCAATAACCGATACAAGAGGGGAAGAGAGCCCTGCCCAAAAGAGCTTACAATCTACAAGGAGAAAGGGTTGAGACACAAGGTGTGGGAATCAAAACCATGGTCCCCACTACTGAATGAAATGAAAGCAAGTGGGAGTGATATGAGGGGATTGTGTCTGTGCTGGAGAGGTGGCAAGCACAGTTTAAGGCTGTCATGGGTGTTGTGAGTTGTAGTTCAGCAACAGCTTAAGGGCCAGAAGTCAAGGCAGTACTAAAGAGCTCCCCCCCCCCCCCCCCAAAAGGCTGTTTGTCACTCTTAAAACAACCTAGCTGTGACCCATAATTCCCAGGCAGGAAACCATGTGGGATTGGAGCAGACCCCTGCAGAACGCATTATGGCACCAAGCTGAGAAAGGAACAGGAGGGCCCCAGCACCGGTACTGACACTGTTATTCAGAGGAGAATAGGACTCGGGGATTCAAGGCTTTTTTTCATTGTTCCCTTACAAGGCGCTGGAGTTTGGGGCTTGGGTGAGGTCATCGCAGTGAAGTCATCTCCCTGTTGGGGGGGTCTTTGTGTGGGTTTCAAGGAATCAGCCAGCATCGGCCCCCGGCATCGTGCCCAAAGGAAACAAAGTACTTAATTGTCTGGCAGGGATTCAAATTCCAGCAGATGAAGGGGGGGGGGTGCTGATTTTCTTTAAGTGCTTGTTGGGCCGGGCAGCCAACACAGAAAGTTTAGCTGCTTAAAGGGCCAGGCACCGAGTTTAACCAGCCATAGTGGATTGCTTGCCAGCTTGGATTTCATTGTGCCTTACACAAACACGCAGAGACACGTTAGGGTTCTCAGGCAATAGTGATGTAGCGATCATCGCCGAAAATGTTCGCGAACCCGTTCGCGGACTTTCGCCAAAACTCGCGAATATTCGCGAACTTTGCGAACCCCATAGACTTCAATGGGAAGGCGAACTTTAAAACCTAGAAAAGCCATTTCTGGCCAGAAAACTGATTTTAAAGTTGTTTAAAGGGTGCCACGACCTGGATAGTGGCATGCAGGAGGGGGATCAAGGGCAAAAACTTCTCTGAAAAATACTTGTAAAAAAAACGCCAAAAAAAACCGCAAAAAATAACACAAAAAAAACCGCAAAAAAATAACACAAAAAAAAAACGCAAAAAAATAACGCAAAAAAAAAAAACGCAAGCTATTCCTATGTATATGCATAGGCGATAAAAGGAAGTGAAAAAACACGGCGGAAAAACCAAGGCGGAAAAACGCGGCGCCAAAAAAAACCGCGGCGAACCCAAAGTGTCGAACATCGGCAAAAGTCCGCGAATTTGCGCGAACGCGAACACCCGATGTTCGCGCGAATTAGTTCGCCGGCGAACAGTTCGCTACATCTCTATCAGGCAACACTGTTGGTGGTGAAGACGCTAAGCTGGCCCTGCTACCTGAACATCCCTACAGAGGCTTTTAAGTACTTGGCAAACAGGCAAAAAAAAGTCCTGTTTGATTAATAGGTAGAACAGTGGCAAAATAAGGCCCATGGTGTTTTATAAGCTCAAACCAGTTAAAGTCAAACTATTTTTGCCTAATAAAAGAAAACATAAATCTAAGCACCTACAGTGTTTGCCTGTTCTTTTCTATTCCCTGCCCTGGGGGCTCTGGCATATGAAACAACGTAACAAAACACAAGCAGATTGACAGACCTGACTCGCTGGAGGAGACTGGATCTTGCAACATGGTTTAAAAAGTAACAGCCAGAAGTTCAGTAAATGCTGTTTTCAATAGCAATTACATTTACACATAACTTTAAAAGCGCTAACATTTTAATAAATCCATGTTGGAAAGTTGCTTGGGATTGTGTTTTCGTTTAGGTTTGGGTTGACGTGTCCTTCAAACTGCAAATTGTTTGGACCAGGGACTTCCTGCTTGTGGTTTCTTGTTACCGGCCTTGCATTAGTTGTGTATACAGCCTTTGCATTGCAGGCTTTTAGACACAGCCCCCTACACTTGGCAACTGTACAAAACAAACCTATATAAACATATATACATAGATACTAATGATCCATTAGGACTTATCTAGCATTTGTCTTTCTTTAAATATTCAGTATATCATAGGGCGGAGCGTATTATGTGAACAGAAGACTCCATCTTGGCATCTCTCCATCTATACATAGAGTCTTCTGTTCACATAATACGCTCTGCCCTATGATTTACTGAACATGGCTTATATGATATAAGCCATGTTGTTGAGATGGCCACCATGACCACATTTGGTTGAGTAGTTTGTCTGATTTCAGCTATACTGCCCAACTATCAACTATACATGCTAGTTTTGGGAGCCTGTGTGATCCTGTTGGATCAGTCCAATCATTTAGGCTTTTAGTCAGAACAACTGAAATGTAGTCATTCACTTCACAATATAGGTAATCAAATGGATACCATAGAGCAGTGCCCCCCAACCAGTGGCTCAGGAGCAACATGTTGCTCCCCAACCCCTTGGATGTTGCTCTCAGGCCTCAAAGATGGTGCTTATTTTTGAATTCCTGGCTTCGAGACAAGTTTTGATTACACAAAGAAAAGATGTACTGCCAAACAGAGACTCCTTTAGGCTGCCAGTCCACATTGGGGCTACCAATTAGCCAATAAGCCTTGCTGTTTACTATGATAAGCAGGTACATACTACAGAGGATTCCACCATGAGTTTCTGGAAGTCTCTCAGATTTATACACCAGATGGATTAGGTATCAGCATAGCTGGATGTGGCCAAAAACTACTCAGCTGCAGCTGTACACTGCAACCAAGTAAGCCTGATTAATTGTTTTTCCATTGCTGCCTATGCAAATAAGATCCGTTATCCAGAAACCCATTATCCAAATGCTCCATTACTTTTTGTCAGCAATACTAAGACAGTATCTTGCATTTCAAGGCACCTAAGCTAACATAACTCCATGCCCATGCCAAAACGATAATAATATTTAAATGCTTAATGTAATTTTATTTTCTCCAAAAGACATCCAGTAGCAATTATTTGCTATAGCAGATTAAATCAAATACTCAAAGAATATTAAAGGAAAAATAAACCCTAAGAAGATAATGCAGTATTTTATATACTGAATTTACTGTACCAGCCCAGAGGTTCAGCAGCCCTATATCTGCAATGATCCAGGACTTTATAGTTGTCCCCTGTAGATCTTGGATCGGGTTAGGTCATCTTTTGTGTGTCAGTGGCACTGCACATGCTCAGTGGGCTCTGGGCTGCTGTTGAGAAGCTGAGCTTAGGAGTCATTGTCAAAAGCTGATGCTACGGGGCTGATTATTAACAATGCAGAATATGTTGGCTTCTACACTGGCATGTAATAGGAATCTGAATTAAGTAGCTGTTAGTTTTATTTGATCTATGCAATATTGTATATATACAGTATATAGTGAGTGGGTCCCTATGTGCCGGTAATCAGCAGACCAGAAGATGGGGGGCTACTGGGGGCATCTTCAGAGGCACAGATCTTCCCTGCTAAAGCACTGGGGGGTGGCATTGGGCTGGTAAAGTACCCCACTATACAACATGTGGCATTCTTTGTTGAAGTTTAGTTTGCCTTTAGTTTGCTGAACTTGTATAGCAGAAAATGATAGAAACAATTTAACAAAGAAATGCTTAATTAAGCACAGCTTTAGGTGACATGCTGTTTAGCTGATGTTAAGCAGACCCCATAGTGTCACATATACCATGTCTTTACTCATTCTATTGCAAAAACACAGGATTTAATTGTCTGGGTGCCAAGTCCAACACAAAGGAAACTATCCTGTTTAGTAGTGCTTTAATACCCAAAGCATGGGTTCCTTTCTGGAAACAACATTTACCGTACTTCTCTGTTTTTTTTTCATTTTGGCTCAGAACAATCCGTTTTTTGGACGCTCATCTGACCGTCTATGTTTCTAAATTGCCTTAAAAGGTAAATTCTTTGGAAGGGTAAGGTCCGGCTCCAGAAATACAGCGAGGTTTGGCCCTGGCCTCTTCTGAAACAGTTGGACCAAACAGCTGGTACACGTCGTATATCAATTATGTATTTATATCAAATTGAACTGTCAACTGGCCTATGGGGGCAACCAGGCAACGATCCATAAACAACATGTGCAGCTCTTAATGAGCAGACAATGCCTTTTCTGATTAGTTGTGAGGCCATGGTGTTCTCAGGCAATGTATCAAGCGTTCTAAAGCTATCAAAGTGTAAATATCTACCCTGGCATTAGGTTATAATACATAGCAACACTGTTGTTAAGGGGAAATAAAACACAAGTCTATGAAGTTCACCCTTTAGCTTGTAGTTTTTCCAGTTTGGCCCCAAGCGCTTATGTCAGTATGGGTCCCGCTGTGTCTGCTGCCTCTATTTATACTCCTCTGATTCCACTCTAAAAAAATGTTTTAAAGAGCCGCAGACGAGGGCACCCATGGCGCTGGTTGAAATATCGGTCGCTTACATGCATAAGTGTATCAGATGCGGAAAGCCATTGACATATAAGGAAGCAGAACTCTTGGGAATTATCTTGAAGCTGTGACTATCAGAGAGATAAGGGGACTCTGCTTTAGCTCAGACATGTGGAGGACTCAATTGAATAAACTTGGTGTGAATAATTAATGATGGGGAAACGTAAAATGTGCAGTTATCCAGGAAAGCAATTAAATATTGCGGTAATATAGTAAAAGACACAAAATGATGTACTAATACAGGTATAGGACCCATTATCCAGAATGCTTGGGACCAAGGGTATTCCGGATAAGGGGTCTTTCCATAATTTGGATCTCCATACCTTAAGTCTACTAAACAATAAATAAAACATTAATTAAACCCTGTGGGATTGTTTTGCATTCAATAAGGATTATTTATATCTTAGTTGTGATCAATTACAAGGTACTGTTTTATTATTACAGAGAAAAGGGAATCATTTAACCATTAAATAAACCCAATAGGGCTGTTCTGCCCCAATAAGGGGTAATTATATCTTAGTTGGGATCAAGTACAGGTACTGTTTTATTATTACAGAGAAAAGGGAATCATTTAACCATTAAATAAACCCAATAGGGCTGTTCTGCCCCCAATAAGGGGTAATTATATCTTAGTTGGGATCAAGTACAGGTACTGTTTTATTATTACAGAGAAAAGGGAATCATTTAACCATTAAATAAACCTAATAGGGCTGTTCTGCCCCCAATAAGGGGTAATTATATCTTAGTTGGGATCAAGTACAGGTACTGTTTTATTATTACAGAGAAAAGGGAATCATTTAACCATGAAATAAACCCAATAGAGCTGTTCTGCCCCCAATAAGGGGTAATTATATCTTAGTTGGGATCAAGTACAGGTACTGTTTTATTATTACAGAGAAAAGGGAATCATTTAACCATTAAATAAACCTAATAGGGCTGTTCTGCCCCCAATAAGGGGTAATTATATCTTAGTTGGGATCAAGTACAGGTACTGTTTTATTATTACAGAGAAAAGGGAATCATTTAACCATTAAATAAACCCAATAGGGCTGTTCTGCCCCAATAAGGATTATTTATATCTTAGTTGGGATCAATTACAAGGTACTGTTTTATTACTACAGAGAAAAAGGAAATCAGTTTTAAAATTCAGAATTATTTGATTAAAATGGAGTCTATGGGAGATGGGCTTTCCGTAATTCGGAGCTTTCTGGATAACGGGTTTCCGGATAAGGGATCCTATACCTGTACTTTTAAAACTTCCTTTGCAGTTGAACGACGGAAGGATTGAAAAATATAAATAGTAAACTTTCATAAAGTAGCAATAGGAATAATAATTATTATAAGAAATTGGTTCAAAGTGTGACAAATGGACCATCCCTGCACACTATAACTCATGGAGATTCTTGGCCTGCTCCACGGTGTCTCCATCCCTGCACTTCCAGTTTTGGCAGGTCCTCTTCCCTGCAGTCCAGCCATCGTGTTTGAGGATGTCCCAAAGATTGTCTGGCCATAGGTTTTTGTCTATAGATGGCTTTCACTCAAAATGACCAGCACAGATTTCAGTGGAGATAGAGGGTCCTTGTTGGGTCCATACAGAGCTGTACATGCTCCTTAGCACCTGTTAAGAAGCTACTCACCTGTTTTGGTCAGGGCCCATGTTTTACCTCTGGTCTAATTACTGTTCTTGTGATAACATCTGTTGCCCAGTGTTGGACTGGCCCACCAGGATACCAGGAGAACTCCCGGTGGGCCATTTGGCTTGCTTCATGGTCTTTCGCTATTTCTGAATGGGAGTAGAAATAGATGGAAGAATAGATGCTATCATGTAAATAAAAGAGACTTGGAGAAATAAAGAGGTTGGGCGAGGAAAAATAGTTTGGAGAGTGGGCCTATGGTCTATAAGGTTTTCTGGTGGGCCCCTGGGGTCCCAGTCCGACACTGCTGTTGCCCAACTGGTTCCTTGACAAACTTTCATTGGTGTCTATGATCACTGAGATATTTGAAGCTCTCCACTATGCTGCTTGCCAGGTTATTACTGACAGTTATGTCAATACCCACTACCTGGGTTATGAACATATAATTTGTTTTAGCTCTGTTAGCCTTAAGCCCTGCTTTTGTTTCTCCCCCTCTATTTGGGCAAATGCATCAATGACTGACTTGGCATTCTTGCCCAACAGTCCCTTATCATTTCCTTAGGCCAGATATTTGATAGGCTGGTTGCCTAACGACCCTCCTTGTGTTGCTCCTGCACCACTCAGGTACTGGGTAATTGATTACTTGTTTTGTCCTTCAAATGCTCATTGCATTGTTATAGGATATTTTAATTGTAATCTTTGATTACTTGTTATTTTGTATGCCTTATTGTCATTTTGTCAACTATCTAACCAAGAACTAACCAAAGGCTTTCCCCAGGAAATGTGAAAGAGTGCAATATGGGTTTGTGAAACCCAGGTCTGGTGTAACTGCAACCTCTTGCATCAACAGCTAGAGGGTGGTAGGGTATCCCTCCCTAAAGAAGACTCACATTGGGCAACATTTACCACTTAAGATGCTAGTGGGCTTGCAGGGAAGCTACTCTACCACCCACTGGGCACTCGCCCAGCACAATCATGTGTTTATTTGCATTTGCATTAAAGACAAAAAGACAAAACAAAAAGCATTTTGGCTGTTCTACATCCCCCTGAAAATGCCACATTACTCTCAATCTGTTTTCCCATATTTAGAAGAAAATAGATTTACCAACTGTTTATTGCAGTTTTTTTTAGGAACCACAATGGGGGCTTTGGAATCAGAATTGCTGGGTGTAGGACAAAGGATTGTGTTGCCTGAATGCACAATAGCAGGAGTTATGGCTCAGCATGTTCTCTTTCTTTGCACAAAGCAGTGGTTGAGCATTTCGAGCGGAGGCAGTGCATCTCATGTAGAAATCATTGCATTCTTCTAAGGCTAAAGTGTGGTGGAGCCAACTGCAGCCAATCTATCAAGCTATCTTATGGCTCTCGGTGAGAGGAAATCACCGCTGCAAATTTTTAATATTTATATATTTAACAAACACACTCTAACAGTGTAAAACATCCATTTCACTGAACTGGTAGAGTACAGTAAATACAGTAAATGAGTTTCCCCATTAATAAGTTCTCCTTCAGGGATGGGACGGGGGTGTATTTATAATCTAAAGATCAACCTACTGCATAGTGGCATCATTGGGTTATGCAAAAAGTGGTGAGCAGGCCCAGACTGGCAATATGTGGATTCTGGCAAATACCAGAGGGGCTGCTGTAAGATGCCACAGACAGTCACTATTTATTGGGCTGGTGGGGAATGTTTGGGTCTCTGTGTACTGGGAATGCCAGGGGGGCTGTTTGGGTCTCTGTGTACTGGGAATGCCAGGGGGGCTGTTTGTGCCTCTGGGTACTGGGAATGCCAGGGGGGCTGTTTGTGCCTCTGGGTACTGGGAATGCCAGGGGGGCTGCTGTAAGGTGCCATAGACAGTCACTAGTTATTGGGCTGGGGGGGCTGTTTGTGCCTCTGGGTACTGGGAATGCCAGGGGGGCTGCTGTAAGGTGCCATAGACAGTCACTATTTATTGGGCTGGAGGGGCTGTTTGTGCCTCTGGGTACTGGGAATGCCAGGGGGGCTGTTGTAAGGTGCCATAGACAGTCACTATTTATTGGGCTGGGGGGGCTGTTTGGGCCTCTGGGTACTGGGAATGCCAGGGGGGCTGTAAGGTGCCACAGACAGTCACTATTTATTGGGCTGGAGGGGCTGTTTGTGCCTCTGGGTACTGGGAATGCCAGGGGGGCTGTAAGGTGCCATAGACAGTCACTATTTATTGGGCTGGAGGGGCTGTTTGTGCCTCTGGGTACTGGGAATGCCAGGGGGGCTGTAAGGTGCCATAGACAGTCACTATTTATTGGGCTGGAGGGGCTGTTTGTGCCTCTGGGTACTGGGAATGCCAGGGGGGCTGTAAGGTGCCATAGACAGTCACTATTTATTGGGCTGGAGGGGCTGTTTGTGCCTCTGGGTACTGGGAATGCCAGGGGGGCTGTAAGGTGCCACAGACAGTCACTATTTATTGGGCTGGGGGGCTGTTTGTGCCTCTGGGTACTGGGAATGCCAGGGGGGCTGTAAGGTGCCACAGACTGTCACTATTTATTGGGCTGGGGGGGCTGTTTGTGCCTCTGGGTACTGGGAATGCCAGGGGGGCTGTAAGGTGCCATAGACAGTCACTATTTATTGGGCTGGGGGAGCTGTTTGTGCCTCTGGGTACTGGGAATGCCAGGGGGGCTGCTGTAAGGTGCCACAGACAGTCACTATTTATTGGGCTGGTGGGGAATGTTTGGGTCTCTGTGTACTGGGAATGCCAGGGGGGCTGCTGTAAGATGCCATAGACAGTCACTACTGGGCTGTTTGGGTCTCTGTGTACTTAAATACCAGGGCATATTTTGAATCCCAGTCCAGACCTGGTGGTCAGTAGTAGTTTGGATTGTGGAAAAACCACTGCAGGTCAGGTAGTGGATCTGTGCAGGTAAAAAGTAGGTTGAGGTTTGGGCAATAGATCATCCCTACTAGATCTCTATGACCTTCTGTGCTAAATAGGCATTCACCAAAATTAGGATCTGTTTGGGGATTTGAATCTGTTTGGATTGGGTTGAATGTTTCATGTTCCTCCAAACTTAATCAAACCCTTAAAGAATATTAGGTCCAGAGTCAGTTGAACTTTTTCTACTCAATGATTGACTTCTCTTTAGGACATTATCATTGTATCATAATCTAGCTCTCACACATGGGATATACTTGACTGTTGGTAGAATACATGGACAAAGGTGAGAAGCTTTGGTTTTAAAGGGTGATGGCTAAGGAGTCTTTAACAGGCAATAGATCATAAATAGTGTGCTTCTAAGGTGTAAGGAATAGTAATTATCACTTCTATATCTGCCATTGCACAAATAAAAGAAAAATAAGTCAAATACAAATGAGTCTCAGTGCTCATTTAAAGCACAGACAAGATGAATGTTTTAGTTACACAGCGTGAATAATGTGTTGGGCATCGGCCAGCATCTGTTGATAATGGTGTTTGTAACAAAAGCCTCGGCTTGATATATAATAACAGCATGTACATGGTCCAGGCTGCTATCGGCTTTTTTTTAAACCCGTGCCTCCCTGTTATACTACAATGGCCGAATTGTCTTATCTCCTGCAGGAGGCCTGGCACACAGCAGTGCCACACCAACCCCCCTGCTGGTGTCTATTGTGATATCATGTAAAAGGGTGGTGCCAGACATGGTGCCAGCTCTGTCTATTCTGAGATATCCGTAGGGTAAGATGTAGCCTTTGCTTTGATCTGAGCAACTAGTCTGGAATAAGCATGCATCTAACTTCCTGATGCTTGGTTGCTACGGGTTACTAGACCTTGGGCAGTCTGTGCAGCTGATGTTGCCTTCTCCCCATAGATACCATAAAAACACAGTGAGACCATCACAAAATGGTGGCTGAAGGGAAAAGATATAAAAGGGCAATATTTACGGATATATATATTCCAGTTTGGTAGGATTCTTCAATAGGGATGTAGCAAGCAATGCCAGGCAGCAGCTGCAAGGGCAAACAAGGTTTTGATCTGTATTAAAAGTGGTATAGATTCACGGGAGGAGGGGGTTATTCTTCCCCTTTACAGAGCGCTGGTAAGGCCCCATCTAGAATATGCTGTTCAGTTTTGGTCTCCAGTGCTCAAACGGGACATTATTGAGTTAGAGAGGGTCCAGAGAAGGGCAACTAAGCTGGTAAAGGGTATGGAAAGTCTCAGTTATGGGGAAAGACTGGCCAAGTTGGGTCTGTTTACACTGGAGAAGAGGCGCTTAAGAGGTGACATGATAACTATGTATAAATATATAAAGGGATCATATAATAACCTTTCTAATGTTTTATTTACCAGTAGGTCCTTCCAACGGACACGAGGGCACCCACTCCGTTTAGAAGAAGGGAGGTTCCATTTAAATATTGGAAAAGGATTTGTTACAGTGAGAGCTGTGAGGTTCTGGAATTCCCTCCCCGAATCAGTTGTACTGGCTGATACATTATATAACTTTAAGAAGGGGCTGGATGGATTCTTAGCAAGTGAGGGAATACAGGGTTATGGCAGATAGCTCTTAGTACTAGTTGATCCAGGGACTGGTCCGATTGCCATCTTGGAGTCAGGAAGGAATTTTTTCCCCTCTGCTGCAAATTAGAGAGGCTTCAGATGGGGTTTTTTGCCTTCCTCTGGATCAACTAGTAGTTAGGCAGGTTATATATAGGCATTATGGTTGAATGTGATGGATGTACGTCTTTTTTCAACCTAACTTATTATGGAGAGAGTGCAGAGACGTGCAACTAAACTGGTAAAGGGGATGGAAGGGTTAAACTATGAGGTTAGACTGTCGAGGTTGGGGTTGTTTTCTCTGGAAAAGAGGCGCTTGCGAGGGGACATGATTACTCTGTACAAGTACATTAGAGGGGATTATAGGCAGATGGGGGATGTTCTTTTTTCCCATAAAAACAATCAGCGCACCAGAGGTCACCCCTATAGATTAGAGGAACGGGGCTTCCATTTGAAGCAGCGTAGGTGGTTTTTCACGGTGAGGGCAGTGAGGAGGTTGGGGAATGCCCTGCCGGGGGATGTTGGGTGGGGGGTTCCTCACGGTGAGGGCAGTGAGGGGGTTGGGGAATGCCCTGCCGGGGGATGTTGGGTAGGGGGTTCCTCACGGTGAGGGCAGTGAGGAGGTTGGGGAATGCCCTGCCGGGGGATGTTGGGTAGGTGGTTTTTCACGGTGAGGGCAGTGAGGGGGTTGGGGAATGCCCTGCCGGGGGATGTTGGGTAGGGGGTTCCTCAGGGTGAGGGCAGTGAGGGGGTTGGGGAATGCCCTGCCGGGGGATGTTGGGTAGGGGGTTCCTCACGGTGAGGGCAGTGAGGAGGTTGGGGAATGCCCTGCCGGGGGATGTTGGGTAGGGGGTTCCTCACGGTGAGGGCAGTGAGGGGGTTGGGGAATGCCCTGCCG
Organism: Xenopus tropicalis; assembly: GCF_000004195.4. Lineage (NCBI taxonomy): Eukaryota > Metazoa > Chordata > Amphibia > Anura > Pipidae > Xenopus > Xenopus tropicalis. The sequence continues at coordinate 132,532,550 of NC_030684.2, read as the reverse complement.
GGGGATGTTGGGTAGGGGGTTCCTCATGGTGAGGGCAGTGAGGGGGTTGGGGAATGCCCTGCCGGGGGATGTTGGGTAGGGGGTTCCTCACGGTGAGGGCAGTGAGGGGGTTGGGGAATGCCCTGCCGGGGGATGTTGGGTAGGGGGTTCCTCATGGTGAGGGCAGTGAGGGGGTTGGGGAATGCCCTGCCGGGGGATGTTGGGTAGGGGGTTCCTCACGGTGAGGGCAGTGAGGTTGGGGAATGCCCTGCCGGGGGGATGTTGGGTAGGGGGTTCCTCATGGTGAGGGCAGTGAGGGGGTTGGGGAATGCCCTGCCGGGGGATGTTGGGTAGGGGGTTCCTCACGGTGAGGGCAGTGAGGAGGTTGGGGAATGCCCTGCCGGGGGATGTTGGGTAGGGGGTTCCTCACGGTGAGGGCAGTGAGGGGGTTGGGGAATGCCCTGCCGGGGGATGTTGGGTAGGGGGTTCCTCACGGTGAGGGCAGTGAGGGGGTTGGGGAATGCCCTGCCGGGGGATGTTGGGTAGGGGGTTCCTCACGGTGAGGGCAGTGAGGGGGTTGGGGAATGCCCTGCCGGGGGATGTTGGGTAGGGGGTTCCTCACGGTGAGGGCAGTGAGGGGGTTGGGGAATGCCCTGCCGGGGGATGTTGGGTAGGGGGTTCCTCACGGTGAGGGCAGTGAGGGGGTTGGGGAATGCCCTGCCGGGGGATGTTGGGTAGGGGGTTCCTCACGGTGAGGGCAGTGAGGTTGGGGAATGCCCTTCCTAGTGATGGGGTAATGGCAGATTCTGTTAATGCCTATAAGAGGGGCCTGGATGAGTTCTTGAACAATCAGAATATCCAAGGCTATTGTGATACTAATATCTACAGTTAGTATTAGTGTTTGTATATATAGTTTATGTATGTGAGTGTATAGATTGGTTAGTATAGGTTGTGTGCTGGGTTTACTCGGATGGGTTGAACTTGATGGACAATGGTCTTTTTTCAACCCTATGTAACTATGTAACTATAACTATGTAGGGCACTTAATATGATATAAACTGTTGGTTAAGTAATCATTCTGGGGGTATAGTTTTCCTTTAAAGTTCTGTAAATGTGAAATTATCTTTCTTGTCTCTAGTATGCAACAGACAAAGGCCATCTCTTAGGAGGGTAATTCCTCGCCAGTGCGTAGTGGCAGCTGCCAGGGTGGATTCATTCTTAAAATATAGAAAATCTGCTCTGTCATGGGACAAATGCCATTGCATTGAGGACGTTAACAGAGGCCTTTACAGCATGTGATAGAGATCGGAGAGAGCAGATTCCTTTTCAGCTATTTAGGGCCTGAAAATAAACTTGCCAGAGAGTTGCAGGCAGTTGCATCAGCTAAACGTATATATATATTTACCCTTTGGGGAGCTGTGGCTCATGTAGCAATTTGACATTTCCCAAAATGAGAAAGGAGGATTTATAATGGGTTTATAGGGTCACCAGATATTTTTGGACATAGGCCAGGACCTAATTGTCCTACTGTGTTTTAGCTCCTCAAAGCCCATAGCCGAAAGGTATGGCTGAAATGGTTGCACATTGAGAGAGGGAAGCCAAAAGCATTATTCTTCCTCTCTAGCTGTGTTTTCACTGATTTAAGTACTTTATGTGACACAATGTGTTATTGGTCGGACCTTTAAAAAGTGTGTAATATGAGGTGTTCCTCATATCTACTTGTATTCTTACTTGATTCAGATATAACAAGTGACACAATCAAACAGCCCACCATCCTAACATATAGGTGCCCATACTACTTGGAGCACAGGTGCCCATACTACTTGGAGCACAGCTACCCAAGGCAGAACTAGACCACTCCTCTTTTATATTTAAATCCTGGAGGGGTCAGGTGACTTTAAAATCCCTAGTGGGGACAAAATCAGACAAGCACTCATTTAGGGCAGATTTCTCTTCCAATATTACCTAAGGCAGGGATCCCCAACCTTTTATACCTGTGAGCCACATTCAAATGGAAAATGTTTTGGACAGCAACACAAGCATGAAAAAAGTTCCTGGAGGTACTAATAAGAGCAATAATTGGCTATTTGATAGCCCCTATGTTGGAAGCCTACAGAAGGCTCTCTTTGGCATTATACTTGGTTTTTATGGAATCAAAGTTTGCCTCCTAACCAGAAATTAAAAAATAAGCATCTGCTTTGAGGCCACTGGGAGCAACATCCAAACAGTTGGTGAGTAACATGTTGCTCACGAGTCACTGGTTGGGGATCACTGATCTAAGGGGAAGAAACTGGGGGCACTCAATGCACAAGAGTGGCTTCTGCTACAATGGTAAATTGTCAGTTGTTAGCATACCACCCTCGCCACTTATAATTCCTTCTTCCATTCCCAGTTGCCTCCATGGTACTCCAGCACAACTGTTTTCCCAATTAGTGCTAAGATTAAATCACTTTTTGAATATTCTACACCCTAAAATATGTTCCTATAATAATACCCTCCATAAGGGCATAGGCTTAAGTAATTTGCATTTCCTGGAAAGAATATACTAAGTATGGCCGCACCCGGCAAGATTCCATCCTCCGCCTCTCACTTTGCTTTGTCATGCCGCTGTTCCCAGGTTCTGACACACAATGCAAAGAACGACCAGCTGTTATATGTATCATGTGTAATGCATAGCACCAGCTCCCCAGGAATATGTGCTATGTCAAATATTTCCTTTGGCTTTCTTTTGCTGTCCTTGTCATGTACATGGAAGCATTAAAGCGATTTACAAGTGGATATTGTTTAACTCCAGGCAGAGGCCAAGGTGAGTGGTACAAATGGAATTAGTAACAGCAAATGTACCCTACCCCAACATGGAGAAAGGGGAGCGGTACATATAGAATACAAGGGAGCAAGGTATCACCTTTATACCACTTTTATTATGCTTCATATCCAAAGTTCTACCCCATAGATTTTACATCTGGCTAACACGGGGCAACAAACTGGAACAAGGTGAGTGCTGCGTACGGAATGAGTAATTATATATGTTCCCAGCCCAACAAGGGGCACGATGAGTGCTACATGTATTATGAGCAGACAGAGGGCAAGGTAAGTGGTACACACCCAAATAAAGTGAAAGGTAGATGGTACATAAAGAATAAATAGCTATCAATGGGGCAAGGTGAGTGGTACATAAAGAGTAAATAACCATAGATAGGGAAAGGTAAGTTGTACATGTATATTAAGTAACCACAGATCTACCCATCACAGATAATAGACAAGGTGAATGGTACTCATTGAGTAACTATATAAGAATCATTCCCAGACAAAGAGAAGGTAAGTGGCACAGATGTATCCTGCCCAGAAAAAGCTACATAAAGAATAAATAACCATATATGTAGTCACAAATTAGCCAACAAGGAGGGAAACAGTGTCGGACTGGCTCACCAGGGTACAAGGGAAACTGCCGGTGGACCCTGGTGTCAGTGCGCCCTACTTCTCCCACAACCATTTGCCTTGTATGCCTATACCATAGCCATTACTTAATTCTATATGAGAAGAATCTGAAAAAATGGAGGAAAAGATAGATAAAAGTATGTAAAAAAAAGTAATTAAGAGATTAAAGAAAGTGAGAAAACAGAGAAGGGGAGAGTGAGCCTAAGGTCTAAGGTTTTCTGGTGGGCCCTTGGCACCCCAGTCCGGCACTGGGGGAAAATATGCGTTATATGCTAAGTGAACCACAGATTTACAATTCCTAGACTGCAGGCAAGGTGAGTAGCACAAACAGAATGAGTAACCACAGGTGTATCTTGGCCAGAAGGACAAGGTGAGTGCTACATATAGAATGAGTAACGTATATACTCGAGTATAAGCCGATCTGAATATAAGCCGAGGTACCTAATTTTACCTAAGAAAACTGGAAAAACTTATTGACTTGGGTATAAGCCTAGGGTGGGAAATGCAGCAGCTACTGCTAAGTTTCAATAATCAAAATAAATACCAATGAAATGACATTAAATGAGGCATCAGTGGGGTATATGTTTTTAAATATTTATTTTAAAGAAAAACAGTAAACTAGCTCTGTAAGTGGAGAAGAGGGTCAACAAAAACAATATGGTATCAACAATGATACCTTAAGTGTATACTATATTTAGTTTATATAGAATATAAAGTGCAATGTCTAGTGCAGAATGGGACAGGTGAGGAGGGTAGATGAAGATGAATTTGGGAGCGGCACAGGGCACTGGGAGGGTCTGGTTGCGGTTGGCCTAATTTGCACACAAAGGACAGAGGGTGATAGTCTGGAGGGACCCATGGCACCCGACTCGAGTATAAGCCGAGGGGGAATTTTTCAGCACATATTGGGTGCTGAAAAATTAGGCTTATACTCGAGTATATACAGTAACCATAAATTTACACACAGTGACCCTACCCTGACACAGTACAAGCTGAGTTGTTTATAGGAAATGAGTAACCACAGATATACCCTGCCCAGATTGAGGGCAAAGTGAGTGGTGCATGCAGAATGAATAGCAGCAGATGTACCCTGTCGATAAGAAGAGCAAGGTAAATGATATATACAGACTAACCACAGTTGTACCCTTCCCAAGGCCTGAGATCCACTGTTTCTATAATCATACATTTTTGCAATTTTCTCATGACAATTTGCCTGCTGTTTCGGTGGATGGGTGAGTACAAAATAAAATGACAATTAGAATGAATCTTTGACTATCATATAATGAATGCATCCTAATTATAGTTTCATGGACCTACAACTCCCAGCATCCTCCACCAGTTCAGATGTGAGCTTGGCTGCAGTAAGTTACACATAACTGGCACTGTAATTGATACTGCGGGGAGGCCAGGGGTTCCATGTAACTGTATTGGGTTCCTTTATCTTAGTCTGTTAAAGTCCCATCAGCTACAACCAACTATTTTGCTGCCCATTTTTCCTTGGCAACAATGAGATTTACGCTGCGGATGATAGATTATTTTAAATTAATTAGCCTACAAATTACTATTCATTAATCATACATAACTGGATGATCGTTGTAACCCCAGTGAAAATGTGAAAAGTCTGGCATTTAATCACTTATTAACTAATCCCAATGAATGAAAGCCAAAGGCATTATGGCAGGAGGCTGAGCCTTAATCTGTTCTTTATCGGACCATTCCAGACTATTTTTTCTCTCTGTGCCGTTGCTATGGAAATAGATACCACCAACATTTGCCTGAAAGCCACTCTACTAAAGCCGGCCTTCCTCGCCATTCATATAGATCCCTTCTTGGGATATTTAAATGCAAATGGAGGGAGGGGAGGTCTGAATAAGGAGCCTTTGGTGTTTTGTGAGGCGGCTTTATCATAGGCCAGTGAAGTGATTCACTTGGGCAGAAAGGAGCTCAGATCCCATCGTTCAGAGGAGCAGGTTAGCCAGTAAATGGCTCAGCGTCATGCTATGTGTATACCTTTCATATATTGTGTAAAGTAAATATAGCTTCCAGCATCTACCAACAGCCAAAATTAGGGGGAATGTAGGGCTTACATTTGGGCTTCCTTTGTTTACACAGTCCCGCAGTATCACACTCTAATATTAGATCAAGGCTTTTGCTACGTCTAACCTATCTGTACACTGCAGGCTTCTCACATAGTATACTGAGCAGGTCACATGGTCAGAGCCATTTTGTTTTCTCTTTGGATGTACAAGGAAAACCTGTCACATGACCAGGGAAAGGCAAAGGTGTGTTCACTGTAACTTTAGTCTTTCTCCAAACGCCATTGGACATAGTTACTGAGGTTTGTGTTTTCCTGAGACACCATGGGACTATAAATATGAGCTCTCCCATAGCAGGAAGTGAAAAGTGTGAGGTAAATCTCTTCATGACGGCCTGCGGAAACCTTACATTTATTTGTTGTTACACATTTTAGGGCTCATTTACCAATGTTAGTATGGTTTTGTCAGCAATGAACTTGCCCATAAATGTTTATTTTCCATGTTCTGCCCCCCTACACCCCCAGTTTACCCATTAGCCTATAGAAACTGTCCTACCAGCCAAATCCGCACTGGACCTGCCCTTTTACATGACAGGCCCTGCCCTCTTATAAACTTACACCTTCCATCACCACCCTGAGGCCCCTTTTGTCCAAGCCAAAATGGCATAATTGTCAGCGAAGGCTGTAAAGGGCAAAAAACAGGCCCACGCCTCTGCCATGTGAGCCAATGGGAGCCAATGGGAGCAGGTCCTTGTGCTCCAAATGAATACAGTCCTGACTGGAATTGGCAGCACTGTATTCATGAAGGGCTTGCCGGGGGAGGCACTTTGGCTTCCCCTATCCTGCCCCCTAATATCCCTGTCCTACCTACCCTATAGCAGCCATACACGCTAAGATCCGCTCGCTTGGCGACCTCGCCAAGAGAGCGGATCTTCTCCCGATATCCCCAGCTATGGGCAGGGCCGGATTTCCAAATTGGCCGCCCCGAAGCCACCCCCGGTCGCACGCCCCCCCCCCGAGTGCGCATGGGCGATACAGAGGGAGAGTAGTTTCCGTGCACATGTGTGAATGGGGGGGGGGCACCTTGCGCGCATGCGCATTGGGCCAAACTTGGATATGGAGCAGTGGGGAGAAGTACCCACATTGCTCCGTAGGGGTACAAAACTTTTTAGATTTTGGTGCGGCGGGGCGGCATGCCACCCCCAGGTTTATGCCGCCCTAGGCCCGGGCCTTTGTGGCCTCTGCACAAATCCGGGCCTGGCTATGGGTGGGCGATATTGGGCAAATTTAGGCTAATTCGATCATTTGGCCCTGGGGCCGATCTGACTAAACTTTTTAACCTGCCCAATCGATATCTGGCCAATTTCAGGCCAGATAACGGTCAGGCATGCCCATAGTTAGTCGCCGCGTGACAAATCTCCCTTGTCGCTGGGGCGACTAATCTCCCCGAAATGCCATCCCATCGAACTAGAATGTAAATCATGTGTTAACATAATAGGTGGGTGTGTTAACATGGGCGTGGCTTTAAGTGGGTGTGGTTTAAAAACTGGGCGTTTCTAAACGCTTCCATTATCGTTGCTTCCATTATCGGCTTCCATCACATAGGTCAGAAAAATTCCCGGAAGTTGGACAACATTGTTCTAGCTTATATTTGCAGGGCAGGCAGTAAAGATATACTGTAACTATTTCAATACAAATAAAGACACAACACGTGATAGAACATTGACTGATTTATTAAAGTGAAGGCACGTCGTTACATGATCTTCGTACTATCATATGAATTTTTTTCAGAGGCAGGTGGCGAGTACATTCATACTTGTAGGTGAGTGCAGTCTTTATAACAGTGCTTATGCCTTTTTGTACATAGCAACAGGCCCATTACAGAGAACTGCCATACTGTTTGCCTCCGCTGGCATGTTGCCCCACCCAAAGAGACATTTTTAGACATAAGCTGCTATGTTGTTGACATATAGGAAGAATACAAGCAATGTGGTAGCTCCCATTGATATGTAGCGAAGAAAATATGCAGCTAAGGAATGTTCTCTGCATTATTCTGCCTTATAATGTATACAAAAACAAACCCTTAAAGGCCAACTAAGCCTATATCTATTAAGGCATAAGGTTAATCAGTTGTATAAGATACAGCCCCTACCTCACATTGACTTTCAGGTTCTATCTAGTGTGAGGAACCATCAACCCCTCTTTGCTGCCCCCTAGGGAAAGGGTCGTAGTGCACACACATGGGGTGTACAAACTGTTTCACTGCAGAAGGGTAGCAAAACCTACTGGCACCCAGAAGGTGAGGTGGTTTGAACAGGGTCATTTAACCTCAAAGGCACATTAACATTATACTGCAGGGTTAAATTCACATTTACATGGTTCCAATATCTCAGCACAAGTTCAACTGTTGGTGCTGTTGTTCTAATGATGGGCAGATAGCAACCATTGGTAGTCGTTGTTAGTGTTACACAAACAGCAGCCAATAGGAAGTTCAAATCCTGGAGGGAGTTGTGCAGTAACGTAGCCCTGTCCAGTATTCTATAGCAACCAAACAGCAGTTATTCTTCACTGGGCTAGAGCAGTTGAAATAATAAAAGGTATGGCCATATAACTACATTATTGGCTCCATACATCATTTCAAGGGTGTCTGTCCCATTAATATATTTCTCTGTCTTGTCTCTACGGCATATGAACTATATTTGTCTCTAAGCACCACCTTTCACTACAAGTGGTGAAGGGAGATAATGTTAAGAGGGGCAAGGACTGGGCCGGTTTACTATTTAATTTATTCTAGAACAATCCTTACTTAGCTTAGACTAAGGCAGTGATCCCCAACGAGTGGCTCGTGGGCAACATGTTGCTCCCCAACCCCTTTGGATGTTGCTCCCAGTGGCCTCAAAGTAGGGGTTTATTTTTGAATTTCTGGTAAGGAGGCAAGTTTTGGTTGCATAAAATCCAAGTATAATGCCAAACAGAGCCTTCTGTAGGCTGCCAGTCCACATAGGGGCTATTAAGTAGCCAATCGCAGCCCTTATTTAGCACACCCATGCTGGTGTTGCTCCCCAAAGCTATTTCCATTTAAATGTGGCTCCCAGGTATAAAAGGTTGGGGATCCCTGGACTAAGGTAAGCCAACAATCATATATTAGCCAGGAAATGCCTCCTTTGAGAAAAAGGGGTTCTCACCAACAGGGGGCAGTTTAAAAGATACTTAGCAAGCCTCATGGAATCCATTGCCACCCCTAAACTAATTGTCTTCCCCCAGTTCTTTGTCCCACAGTCAATTTTTGTTTTAATTTCTATAATTGTTAAGATTCCCTAATGAATTTTAATTACAAAATTTAATAAATAACCAGTTAAAAAAACAAACGTTTTTTTTTTTACGCTCACATGACTCCTAATATTAGGGAATCAGTGTAGTGCAATGTATTTGGGCAGATGTTATTTTTCACAGCGTGGAATTGTCTAACATCACGAGATACTGTTTATCCCTCCACTTAAAGCCTTTATAGATTTACTGTATGTCTAACATGTTAACAGTAGGCCGTCTATACTACTCATCAGAAACTATAAACACCCCAATATTGCCTTGCAGGTTCTACTGTTGGTGCCCACTTTCTCCACCATTTCAAAGACCAAGAGAACGTAGAAGTGAAACCTACTGAGTAGACAAGCAAGTGATGCTATTATGATGGCAAGAGATGCCATCGGGGTTAGGGGTCATTAGCTGAAGCATAGAAAGGAATTAAGGGTAAGCAGTTTATGGGGTACATACCATTTCTACACTCAACTGCCAATCATAGGAATGAGCCCAACGAGCCATACTGCTAACATTTTAAACCTTCAGTATCTGAGGGCTTGAATGACCCTGTAAAGGTTGGTATGCTTTATTAAGCTTCGAAACCCCATTATACCAGATCAGCAGTTGGCGGGGGTTTTAGTAAGTGACCCTCAGGGTAGCAAAATCCATGTCTAGAAAAAAAATAAGGGTTTGTATGCTCATTTAAATTCAATTTTGGCTGACCAATGGATGATCCATTACTGAATGAATCCATTTTTGACGGTGATACCAAAACATAACATTATTCCATTTTTACCACACAAAATAATCACATATATACTTAAAAATTATGCCTAGAGCATAATATATGAAAAAAGTAAATTGCATGCTAGTGATCGACCATATGACATAGGAATAATGTGCCATGCAATATTCTGAGCAAGAATTATAAAGGTAATTATTGTTGACAATTCAGCCTATAAGTATCAAAAAATCCCATGTGTTTATGGTTGTAGTATTTTGGGGAATATTTGAAAATAAAATATTGAGGTTATTGGCAAAAAAAAATGTGTTATATAAATAAAATCCACTTTAAAGTAGACATGTTCTACATTGCCCTGGACCATCAAAAACCCCATCCCGATGCTTTGGAAATGTATAAACCCCCAAGTAATTTCAAGAAACCTAATAAAAAAGCCATTACAAATTTAAATATATCAAATTTCATAATTGTTGGTAGGAACCAGTGTCACTGGTCTTACAGTGAAGGAGGTGATTACATACAGTATAAAGTCTTCAATTTAACACTGATGCAGTACATTGGGGCATGTCATTTAGTCATCAGATGACCAGGCATCTTCCTCATCATTCACAGTCTTTGTAACTAAAACACCTTCATATTTCTCATTATTAATTTGTTGATTGGCAGAAACAAGTAATTCTTCATCTACTAAAAAGGACTCTGCAACAGTCTTAGGTTCCTCCTTGTTAGCCTTATCATTAAGGTATGGGTTTTGTACTAGCATGGTAAACCTATCCTCTTCGGAACTTTCCAAATATTCAGGACCAACCGTGACTTTTTTACTTTCAGCAGATAAGAAGACTTCTTCTATTCTGCTGCCATCTTTTGGTTCTGAGGTTTCAAGCAAAGACTGAAAGAGACCTTCACTTTTTGCCTCGGACATGGCAAATGTAATGATGGAATCTTCTGGAATTTCCTGTGTATCTAAAACATCATTTTCCATCTCAAAGCTTTTTTTGTTGGTAAATACTATTTCTGAATGTCCATTTAACATATCTTCTGTTCCATCATGCTCACTGACATCTTTGTGCACTCCATTTACCTTCTCGTCATTTACACCAAAAGAAAACTCACTTCCTTCATCTTCTAACTCTTCATCTTCAGATCTGGAATCTTCCTGCTCAGATGTACTAGAAGCAGGCAGTCCCGAGGGAAATTCTTTTCCAGTCTCTTGTGCAATGTCTTCCACATTTTCTGATGAAGTCATTTCATAACCTTCAGAAGCCGTAAGTTGTATAACAGTAGAACTTTGTTCAGATGTGCTCATACTGTGTTCTTCCAATGCCACTTGGTTGATTGCTGTTGCATTTGGCGAATCCTCATATGAAGAAGTTGTGCCTTCATTGTCTGAGATTATACTATCTTCTGATTGATTCTCATCTACAAGATTATTTGCAGGGCTTACTGATTGGTTCTCACCTTCCAGTAAGTCTTTATCTGGGTCATCTGTAAATTCTATATTTTCTTCATTGCTTTCATACTCATATGTTTCCTTTTCACTTACATTAATATTACCTGAAAATGTGTTGGTTGCATCACCAAACTCAAGTGATCCTTGAGTTTGTTCTGTCACCTGTTCAGATATAATGATTTTTGTTTCTGACATTTGTGAGACCATAAAGTCGGCTAGATCATTTCTTGGGCTTTCCTTCAGAATTTCAGCTCTTGTTATAGAGTCTTCTGATTCCTCATTATCTTCTAAATAACATGGTTCTTGGGCTAAACCTGAAATGGTTATGGCTTCCACTGGAGATGTTTTATCAATACCTAGTATACGACCAAATTCTTCTTCATCGAATTCTTCATCTTTGGAAGCAGACTCAATAATGTCTCTTTGCATAGCTTCATTAAATGAAGTTGTAAAAGTAGAGGCTCCAGATTCATCGTTATTTTGATGTTCTTCATCAGGGTTAGAATCTGGCTGTTCAAGTGGTGATTTCACACGTGCCTCAGTTAAATCTTCAAATTCATCTTCTAGGTTAGGTAATGGTGTTGAGTCTGGCAAGGTTTGTTCTAACTGATAATCTTTACTTATTTCAAATTCTTCACTTTTATGTGAGTACAGTGAAATCTCCTGTGAATCAACAGATTCTTCAGATTCCGAATTCTCGTTTTCCATCTTGCTGTCTGCTGGTTTAATGAGGGTGTTCTCGGTTTCTTGCACTTGTTCTTCAGTTGATACTTGATTTTCAGGGTCTGCCACAGTTTCATACTCGAAATAAGGAGCACTTAGTGTCTCAGAAGGGTTCTCACTAAGCTGTTGATTTTCACTACTTTGGTCTATATTCAGTTCTCCACCAGCATCTTGTGAAAGTTCAGTGGCAAATTGTGGACTATCTGTGACTTTAATATATTTTGTTTCATTCTCATTTTCGAAGCAGAGTTGCGCATCATTATTTTCAGTAGTTTCCGTTGTTTCCAAATTTATCTTGCCATCCTGCATTTGACTGATTAGCTCATCTTCATTAACTTTAGTTTTAGGTGTCAAATCTATAACATCATCCATTTCAATTGACTCATTTTCTGATAAGGCTTCTCCTGAAATATCTTTATCCACATCATCTACACCCACAATCATTTCTTGGTTTAGAAATAATGTCTGCTGAATCTCCACATTTTCTTTCATACTGGTTCCATCTACAAAAAGGTCTTCTTTACTTTGATATTGATAAATATCATTCTCCTGCATACATATATTATCCTCTACAGCATTTTCATTTGTGAAATGATCATCTTGTTCTTTATTTGCAGCCAAGCTTTCATTAACATCAACCAGAGAAAGTTCCTTCTCAGTAATTTTTCCACCTAGCTCTTCATCAGTTGTAACCCCATCTTCATTGACTGGGTTTTGATCATCCATCTGAGGTAATATTACTTCTTCCTTTTCCAACAAATCATAATTAACGTTTTCATTAGAAGAATAATCAGTTTCTTGTTTGTCTGTATCCTCCTGCTCTCTAATATATTCTGAACTGTCAGGTATAGTCTCCACTTTACAAACAAGTTCACATTCCGCTTGACTAAATTCAGCATCTTCATCTGATCTAGTCTGTTTTACATTTTCAAGATCACATTCCTGCTCTAAGCCGATATTGTCCTCTGTTTCACTATTGCTTTGTTCTTCCTTATCTTCCATACTTGACTTATCATAACTGCTTTCAGATTCATGCAGCAGCTGGGCAGAAACCTGATGGTCAACAGTCTCTTGACACATCTCTTCCACATCATAATCCTGTTGACTAAACTCCTCAATATCATCTACACTATTCTGGTTTCCTTCATCCTTAGACAGTTGATTTTCCTCTTTCATGTTTGTAAGGTTTTTATTGTCTTCTTCAAGATCACTTGACTCAAGCTTCTGGGGCTCTTCATAATTGTTCTGGAGACTGTCTTCTTCTTCATTATGTAAATAGTCCACCTCCTGCTTAATGTTACTAAGCTGGTCAACTTCCTTTTCAAATGACTGCTTTACTTCCTGCATAACATCTACAACTTGATGATCAGCCTTTTGACGTTCCTGTTCATTTGCCTCAAGATCCTTTTCAATTACCTCACTTATGCTCACTTCATCTTTTGCAAGCTGCCTATCTTCTTCCTGTGCATAACCTGGACCATCCAAATCAGCACTACTCAACTCAGTACTCTCCAGCTCTTTCTGGATTATCTGCACTATAACTCCTTCATCCTCAAATGCTTGTTGAGTATCCTCTTCAACATCACTTATCTGGTGAACAATTTCTTCAACACTAACATTCTCGCTGATTTCTTCTGGGATTTCACTTGACTTATCTTGTTCAGCCTGTCCTAACTCCGTACTGCCGTGTTCCACTTCAATTAATTCTGATGTCTTAGGGTTTTCATAATTGTCCTGTTCTTCCAATACCAATTGGTCAATATCACTTAACTTTTCATCAATCTTTTGAACAGGATTCTTATCACTATAATCATATTCTTCTTGATGATGATGGCTTTCTTCTAAATACATATCCTGTTCTGGTTCCTGATTGCAGGGAAAATTATTCTCTTCATTGTTACTGTCCAGATTTATGATGGGTTGATCTTCAGTTGATTTTTCCTCAAAACGTTTGCTATCAAAGGACTGGAGGCTCTCGAAATCATTTTCTTGTTGACTTGTAAATTCAGTATGATCCTCCTTGGAAACAGGTATATATTCATTCTCTAAAAACCCATGTACGCTTTTGCTTATTATTTCAGCTTCTTCAATGTTGTCTGAAAATATTTCTGATTCTTTGACTTCAGTGTTAATGTCCAGACTTGTGATGAGTTGATCTTCAGTTGATTTTTCCTCAAAATGTTTGTCATCAAAGGACTGGGAACTCTCAAAATTATTTTGACTTGTAAAATCAGTACGCTCAGTCTTGGAAACAGGTATATATTCATTATGTAAATAACCATTTATACTTTGGCTTATTATTTCAGCTTCTTCAATGTTGTCTGAAAAGATTTCTGATTCTTTGATTTCATAAGACACAAGTGTCCTGATATCTTGTTGGACATCGAGTTCATTTTGTGGAGTAATTGCTTGATCACTTGCGTCCTGTTCACGGGAATCGAACACTGGGGATACATGTTCTTCAAATATATTTTTCATTGCCAGCAAGTTTGATAATTCTTGCTTTTCAAAATGTACTTTCTGGTAGCTAACTGATTCACTGATAACCTCTTCGATTACATCTGCTTCAGCATTAATATCTAGAAGTTCAAATTCAGAGGCAGTTTTGCTTTGTAGATTCTCCAGACTAATTGGTTCTTCTTGAACATCTTTTATTTCCTCTACATTTGGACTTTGACCCTCATCGATATTAGTAGGCACTCTGCTGAGATCTTCCTCTAATGACTTCAAAGCAGACTCCAATGGATCTATTCCTGGAACTTTCTGTTGAGTTGATGTTCCAGATATAATCTCAACATGATCCACAACATCAGGTTTCTTCACAACCTTTTCTTCTTTAATACCAGTGTTCTTCAAATTATTCAGCCCCATAGTATCTTTTTTAACAGTCTGTTCATCTGTCGATTTTTGCACACTATAGGAATATGAGCGTGTTTCCGTTTTAGCTCTCCTAACGGCTTCGGCAGAATGGGTGCGCGTTTCTAAATTGCTTTTAAGTGTTGGAACGTTCTGAACTTCCTTGACTTGAGGTGCTTTGGTGTATTTTAGACCTTGAGACTGAAGCACAGAGCTAACTTTCTGAAACTCTTTGGTAACAGGACTTGTTCTTACTGGAACCGTAGAACTTTTCACAGTTGAGAAATTGTTCAGAGAGGGTCTCGACAGTCCATTTTTGTCACCAATCTGCTTTTTACTGTAACTCTGTCTGTGTTCCCTAGAAACGTGTTTCCTTGTATCTTCCGATTGTCTTCTCCTGACATTATTATGTTCCAACATGGAATCTAAAATAAAACAAAACAAAAAACTCAGAGACTTTCCAGATCTTGAGATACAACGTGTTTATACTAATTATCTGTTTGGTCTGACATATGACTGAACAGAAAAGAGTGAAGAATTGGTGGAAACACTATTGACAATAGTCCCTAACAAACAAAACCTAATCTTCATCACAAACTTTTTGGGGAGTAAAGCTACTCACAGCTGTTATGCTTCTAATAGCTATTGCCAATATTGTAACATAAATGTCATATAGTTTGTCCAAAGACTGGTAACTCATAGCAACAAATCAGCAGGTAGCATGTACTACTCAACTGTTTGATAGTTTTTGGTTGCTATTTCAACTGTTTTTGGTTGCTATTGGTTACTAGACCTTAAGTAAACGATATGACCTTCATTACACTACCCTATACCTTGCTGGTGTTCCCCCACATTTGTGTATGTTGGCAATAAGTACATTTATTCTAAATTGCAAAAAAGAAAAAAACTTAAATTGTATCTTACCATTAAAGGTGCTAGATGCTCTGTAATCAGTGTCTATCCTTGTATTCTCTGCCTCTAGAAGTGACCTAAAAATAAAACACAATAAAGTCATGATTTTAAGTGGTAGGGTTGATACATATATAAAAGGCCATTCACAATGTGACAGAATGTTATACAGATAGCTAGAATCTCAGCCATAAAGCAGGGCAGGACTGCTGCTTACAATGGGGGGGTCAGATAGGATCTGTGCCACTGTGACAGAATGCTCTGTTATACAGATAGCTAGAATCTCAGCCATAAAGCAGGGCAGGACTGCTGCTTACAATGGGGGGATCAGATAGGATCTGTGCCACTGTGACAGAATGCTCTGTTATACAGATAGCTAGAATCTCAGCCATAAAGCAGGGCAGGACTGCTGCTTACAATGGGGGGGATCAGATAGGATCTGTGCCACTGTGACAGAATGCTCTGTTATACAGATAGCTAGAATCTCAGCCATAAAGCAGGGCAGGACTGCTGCTTACAATGGGGGGGATCAGATAGGATCTGTGCCACTGTGACAGAATGCTCTGTTATACAGATAGCTAGAATCTCAGCCATAAAGCAGGGCAGGACTGCTGCTTACAATGGGGGGATCAGATAGGATCTGTGCCACTGTGACAGAATGCTCTGTTATACAGATAGCTAGAATCTCAGCCATAAAGCAGGGCAGGACTGCTGCTTACAATGGGGGGATCAGATAGGATCTGTGCCACTGTGACAGAATGCTCTGTTATACAGATAGCTAGAATCTCAGCCATAAAGCAGGGCAGGACTGCTGCTTACAATGGGGGGGGGGATAGGATCTGTGCCACTGTGACAGAATGCTCTGTTATACAGATAGCTAGAATCTCAGCCATAAAGCAGGGCAGGACTGCTGCTTACAATGGGGGGATCAGATAGGATCTGTGCCACTGTGACAGAATGCTCTGTTATACAGATAGCTAGAATCTCAGCCATAAAGCAGGATATTTTTTGTGATAAAAAAAGGACTTAACTATTTAAGTAAACTGCTATGTGCTACCCCAAAAGTGATTCTGCTTTTGCAAAGCATTACATTGCTCTCAGTCACAAATACAAACATAATTTTTCCAATTTATACCAATTTAAGCCAAAGCTTAATTGTATTAAACCTTTGCACTAACATGAAAAGCCTTAACTCATTTAGTTCATTTATATTGTCAGACTGTGTTATCCATTGTCGGACAAGCTCGGTGACTGAGTCGCGGCTTTAGGGTCACACAAAGGCGCACACACACTCCCACTCACACGTAAGCCCTTGAGATGTCTACGCCGGGGCTTTTATTGAAGATTTATCATCCATGACACAACCCCGGGTTATAATGGCAAGTCTCAAGAAAGAAATGTTCAGCTGTAGCCCCCAGCGAGAAGAATTCTCATGCTAATAAGTGACGGGCTTTTGTTCCCAGCCAACAGCAAGACCCCCTTATTAAATAGGGAGAGCAATGGAGCAGGGCAGGCTGGGAGGGAAGCAAATTCCCATGGATAAAACAGCCTATAAATTAACAGGGCAAAAAAAACTTAATGGGGAGGGGGGGGATGAAAGCTTATAGCATTTGTATTTCTCTTGAATGGAGTATTTCTTTTTAAGAACCCACAAAAGCGCTGACAGTCCCTCATTTATTAAAGTGCAATTCTGCAAGTGACAAATTCGCAGCCGCCTAAGCGCGACGGTTTCATTCACTTCTGGGAGCGTCGTGTGCGCCATCGCACCATTTAGAGCGACTCCCGCGGGGATGGGCTTTGAGTTTACTATTGTGACTGGCACAAAAATGCCGCTCAGACCCACCGCACCGTATTCAGGGGCTTCAGCGGCCTTCCCCGTGCTGAGTCTGCACTTTGTGTATAGAGGAGACTGCTTGAGGGTTCACCAGAACCAATTAATGAGACAAATGGGCTCATTTATCAATGGCGTTCCAGGCTCACCGTTTATTCTTCTGCAGGAGATTAAACTATAGTAGGGTTTCTGTAGCAAACACCCCAGCTGTACCGGTGCAGGAATGGCTGCCCCCGGGGCTACACAGCGGGGTATTTATATAAACTATAGTAGGGTTTCTGTAGCAAACACCCCAGCTGTACCGGTGCAGGAATGGCTACCCCCGGGGCTACACAGCGGGGTATTTATATAAACTATAGTAGGGTTTCTGTAGCAAACACCCCAGCTGTACCAGTGCAGGAATGGCTGCCCCCGGGGCTACACAGCGGGGTATTTATATAAACTATAGTAGGGTTTCTGTAGCAAACACCCCAGCTGTACCGGTGCAGGAATGGCTGCCCCCGGGGCTACACAGCGGGGTATTTATATAAACTATAGTAGGGTTTCTGTAGCAAACACCCCAGCTGTACCAGTGCAGGAATGGCTGCCCCCGGGGCTACACAGCGGGGTATTTATATAAACTATAGTAGGGTTTCTGTAGCAAACACCCCAGCTGTACCAGTGCAGGAATGGCTGCCCCCGGGGCTACACAGCGGGATATTTATATAAACTATAGTAGGGTTTCTGTAGCAAACACCCCAGCTGTACCGGTGCAGGAATGGTAGGTGTATGCAGGTCTGGGCAAAAGAAACTGGGGTTGGACATCATGATATAAACTAAATTCATCAGTATAAATGAAAGCAGCTCATTGAAGCTATTACGGCTTACTCCTTCTTATTTCATGGATTGTTGGTCCATGACACATGCCTGTTGCTGATTAAACAATTAGATTGGTGATATAAGGTGCCCACTAACAAGCCTGCCAAGGGATATCTGGCAGAAAATAGTCCAAATTTAAATTGGGCTGGTTTGATATTCCCATCTAATGAGGACCACGTTTGTATGTTTATGTGATCACCATCCAACAGGCCTCTAGGCCCTGGGGGCCAACGACTGCATCAATTCTGCCCGACATGTAGGTGGCCATATCAATCCTAGATCTGCTCGTTTGGCAACCTCATAAAATGACTTGATCTGCCAGTGTATGGCCAGCTTTAGAAGCCATTCATTGGCTGATGTAACCTAGCATGTACGTGTGACCTAGGTTTGTGTTCACTGTGCCCCATAGGAGCCAGAGGGATTGACCTTTAGTACTAGGCACTTCCTCAGTCAATATTGCTTTCTTTGCCCTTTATGTAGATGGGTGAAAAAGCAGTGTTCTGTAGTGCTATAAAATTCTCCATTTCTGTATGAGGGTGGAATGGATATGGTTGGACACAGTGGAGAGAGCGTTTAGACTTCTCCGATGACTCTTTATGAGCTTCTCATTGTATATACAGCAAGGCTTCATCCGCAGACTCTGTGAGTGTCCTGCCAGGCTTGTTTGGGTGGAAACCTATTTTTAGTTTGGCCGGTTCCTTTTCTTATATAAACTGCCAACATCCTTATTCTGACTGCTGCTATTTGTCATATGGGCTGCATACTTGCAGTCTGTACTAATGTACCAGTGTGGGATTTAATAACCAGGCACTGACAACGGAAGTGGGGCTAATGAGTGGGGCAAGGCTATAGCCATTATTTCTAGCCGCTAAGATGCAAGGGTTCCTTTAGGTGATAACTTCAAGGTGATTACTTTGTCTAGAGGCAGCAAAATGCCACCCCTAGAAACCTTAATAGGGAAGGTAAGCCCAGGGGTAATGGGGGAACATCACATTTTTCCATCTCAGATGCACAGATTGATAAATAAATGACCCCCTCTGACCCTAGCCCATCCTGGCCTGATTGGACCTGGTACATGTGCTCAGCTTGCCCATTGCTGACATCATCAAAGGGGGCTGGTCCAGCCAGGAGTATATAAATGAAAGCCAATGGATGGATGGAGTAGAATTGTAGCATGAGGTTGTGGACTGGGGGTCAGTGGGCAGAGCAAGTGACCTGCTAAATAAGTGTCACCCATTGACACTAGAAACACCCCTAAAGGTGAGCTGACACTTTGCATAGCATTGTGACTTATGCATAATAATACATAGTACACCCCGCCATCCCACTAAAAGGCGGCTCCACTGCGAGCACACTGGAAATTCCTAAATGTCTCAAAATATATGAATTTGTTACAGAAGGCACAAGCTTTGAACTACTGCTGAATGCAAATATAAATACAATCTAAAGGAAAAAAAAATCAAGCAACCTCCCTTTCCTATATTTTGCAACAGTACAGATTAATCTGTTACTACCCCCAGCAAAAGAAGGTGGGAATTTTGGTGAGAAACATTCCACAGACATGTATCTTGGTGTTGGCCAGCGTTATTTACCTGTATGTGGCCACCTCCAGGCTGAGAGACATCTTAAGGTGCATAAGCTGCTGTCTGTCCTCCAGAACTTCAGCAATCTGGGCTCTGAGGTCCTGTTTCTCCTGTTCCAAAGCTTCGGCCTCGAGCTGCAAATGATAAGGACAAGCCCATCAGTCATAAGCTAATAATGCAGATATAACAACATCTCTGATTGGCTTCAGAGGGGGTAAAATGGGACTGTGTATGCACCCATCTGCATAGTCAGTAGCCCGAGGAACGCTGACACTCTGGGGCTCATTCTGGAGCCCCACAACCCTCCCCAAGGGCCCCCCACCCTCATAGTCAGTAGCCCGAGGAACGCTGATACTCTGGGGCTCATTCTGGGGCCCACAGCCCCCCCAAGGGCCCCCACCCTGGCCTGCACCCCCCCACAACTTCCTCCTCCGAACGTGCCTGCTTTAGTCTTACCTTGGGCACAACGGGGGAGGGAGATCTTCTGAGATTGGGTCTGGGCCAGCTCGGCCCACTAGGGCCGCAGGCCCACCGTGTTTTTTCCCAGCCCAATCTGACCCTGGCAGCTAATTTCCAATTCAGCAGTAGGTGCAGAGCAGGGCTAGAATCCACAGGCACGTGCTTTTTGAATGGGCACTAAGGGGCATGCTTTTATGCCCTTAGTGCTGTAAAATCCCTGCCATAAAGCAAGACTGGGCTGCCATAAAGCAAGACACAGAACCAGCTCTTGGCACAGAAACAAACTCTTGGCACAAAAAGTGGCCAGGAGTAAAATATATTGTTTTTTTTCCAAAACAATGATATTTTATGTATTATTTAACATAGCTTTTAGGCAAAAGTAAAATCTTTTAATTATTGCATTAACCGGGTTCTATTAAGGAATGAGACATATGAAATTCATGGATCTTTATGCGTGACCCGTTATGTGGCCCTAAAGGTTTAAGGGTTACATTTGTATATGTTCCATTATGACTGCAACTGTCCCCATGGGATATTGCTCCAAGCAATTAGTGGTGACTGTGGTTACTCCAGCCATGTAATAAAGTTAAGTGGCCCAAATGAAATTAAGGATACTAAAATACTAGCCATCTGCCCGACTAATATATATAATTCAGGAGACAAAGCAGCTGTTTCCCGTTGCTGCGGAATCTAATTAGCCCATAACTCTAACATGGCCAGTGCTGGATTGGGTGGGCGGCTCGAAGCCTTTGCTCTCTTTAAAGTGCCACCTTGTGAAAAAGGCAGCTCTAGGGTCTCCTAGTAACAAGGTATGAATTAAAGGGGTTGTATGATGTAATGAGTGATATTCTGAAACAATTTGCAGTTGGTCTTCATTTTTTTATTATTTGTGGGTTGAGTTATTTAGCTTTTTGTTTAGCAGCTCTCTAGTTTTAAATTTCAGCAGCAAACTGGTTGTTAGGGTCCAGTTTAACCTAGCAACCAGGCAGTGGTTTGAAAGAGAGACAGGAATATAAATAGAGAAGGGCCTAAATAGAAAGTAAATAAAAAGTAACAATAACATTGTAGCCTCACAGAGCAATAGTTTTTGGCAGCCAGGGTCAGTGACCCCCATTTAAAAGCTGGAAAGAGTCAGAGGAGGAAAGCAAATAGTAAGTGCCATTGGGTACTTCTAAATAGAAAATTGCCATTTAAAGTACTAAGGGCCGCCCCCTGGGATCATAGGAGTCACAGTGCACACAAACAAGCCAAGGTACACATACATGCTAGGCCCCATCAGCCAATGAATGGGCAGAGTTCTGCCTTTTGCTCCCACACTACTTCCTGTTACAGTTAGAGCTGCATCACTTCCTGTCGGCTGATCTCTGAGGGAGCACCCAGCCCATCACTAAATGGCGGCTCAAGGGAAAGGATGTAAAAAGGCAATATTTACTGATATATATATATATTCCAGTTTGGCGTGATTCTTTAATAGGCCACTTAATATAATATAAACTATCTGTTGGTTAAGTATTCATTGTGTGTAACCTGTGCCTTTTCTCCTTTGAATGGCTGCCCCCGGGGCTACACAGCAGCTTACTTATATAAACTATAGTAGTCTTTCTGATGCAAACACACCAGTTGTAGCAATGCAGGGCAACAGTACATTATATTGTTTTTACTTTTATACACTTTCATTATTTGGTGTTACTGTTCCTTTAAGTATTCATTGTGGGGTATAGTATCCCTTTGTGTTTATAAGTGTTATTCTTGACCCCAGGGACACAAGTTTAAAGCACTACTGGGTGCAAGAGCATACCCCTTACTGCTCATACTAGGAGCCAGGGACAGATTTGAATGTGTGCAAGGCCCACAAGAGCCCCCACACCCCTCTGGGGCCCCCACCACCAGCACCTTGTGCACCTTATACTTCATTTTGCCACACTTGGGGGAGGAGGGCAGCGGGGTAGTGACAGAGGAGAGCAGGGTAGGCGGGGCCCACTTGGTTTTTTCCCGATGTCCCACCCCTCTTGAATGTTCCATTCACAGTGCAGTCCACAGGTCTCTGTGCTCCACTATTTGCATAATGCCCTATGTAATGGGCAAAGTGCAAAAGAAAATGGCAATTGCAGCCTTCTTTTGCGCTTTCTCCACTGCGTGGGCATTGTGCATGCTTATATATATTAGTTCTCTCGATCAGTGGTTTTTAAACATTGGGGTAATCCCCTCGTAGGGCTTGGAGAAGTGACAGTGGGGGGCTCAGCCTAAAGGCAGGGTAGGGACCTATTTTCTCTGCTGGATAAAACTCAGAGACTTAATAACGATGACATTTGGGGTAAACTCAACCAATGCCCAAGATCAATCTCCCTACTAATGAATAGCAATAATGACAGGTAGGTACCATTTTTGTTGACATCCCACTCAATCCAGTGTATTGGACATCATGATGTCCTTTTTAACTCAAGTACGGATCTATATAAATATACTATAAATGCATTTAGTATGTGTCTCCATGCACCTAAACACCTCTAATGGCACCTAAACACCTGCCTACATGGGACACAAAGCATCGATCTGTTATTATTGCTTTTGTTCAGGAGCATTTTGGCCATAAAGAAAGGTAAGCAGCCTGTCACAAACACACAATATCATGTGGCAGAGATGCCAGAATAGCCCCAAAACATATGTGGTCATGTAATAAAAGTTGCCCAGGCTCTAGCAGCAATGCCCCAACTGACTTGTGCCAAGCAAATCAGGTCCAAATGCCACGAGGGAATTACAGGCTTTGGGTGCTTCTCCCCATGTGCCATCAGCCTAATTACCCAAAAATATAACTCTTGGTCTATGGCCTGGTCTGTAGCATGGGTGGCTGTATATGGAATTACCTCACCTAATGCTGCTTATTGTATTTCATTTCCTTTGGGCTCTCATTCAGTCCTGTGCAATCTCATCAAGTGCCGGAATTCCTGTAGCCATTTATAAAGGCATTACTGCATGCTGCTTCATCATACTTGTCCCAGTCCTGAGACATCTGCCTTAGCTAGCATGAAACAGGTCATCTTAAAATAATATAACCTACTTTATGACTAAGATTTTAGCTATTTTTATGTCTGAGCAAAACAGTGGCACAGATCCTACCTGATACCCACTGTAAGCAGCAGTCCTGCCCTGCTTTATGGCTGAGATTCTAGCATTCTGTCACAGTGGCACAGATCCTATCTGATCCCCCCATTGTAAGCAGCAGTCCTGCCCTGCTTTATGGCTGAGATTCTAGCTATCTGTATAACAGAGCATTCTGTCACAGTGGCACAGATCCTATCTGATCCCCCCATTGTAAGCAGCAGTCCTGCCCTGCTTTATGGCTGAGATTCTAGCTATCTGTATAACAGAGCATTCTGTCACAGTGGCACAGATCCTATCTGACCCCCCCCCCCCCCCCCCCCCATTGTAAGCAGCAGTCCTGCCCTGCTTTATGGCTGAGATTCTAGCTATCTGTATAACAGAGCATTCTGTCACAGTGGCACAGATCCTATCTGATCCCCCCATTGTAAGCAGCAGTCCTGCCCTGCTTTATGGCTGAGATTCTAGCTATCTGTATAACAGAGCATTCTGTCACAGTGGCACAGATCCTATCTGATCCCCCCATTGTAAGCAGCAGTCCTGCCCTGCTTTATGGCTGAGATTCTAGCTATCTGTATAACAGAGCATTCTGTCACAGTGGCACAGATCCTATCTGATCCCCCCCATTGTAAGCAGCAGTCCTGCCCTGCTTTATGGCTGAGATTCTAGCTATCTGTATAACAGAGCATTCTGTCACAGTGGCACAGATCCTATCTGATCCCCCCCATTGTAAGCAGCAGTCCTGCCCTGCTTTATGGCTGAGATTCTAGCTATCTGTATAACAGAGCATTCTGTCACAGTGGCACAGATCCTATCTGATCCCCCATTGTAAGCAGCAGTCCTGCCCTGCTTTATGGCTGAGATTCTAGCTCATAAACTGTTGGAAAACAAAACATTTGGGAATATTGGGAATGATCCATAGCATCCCTACCCCTCCTCTGAACTATGAGCTCATTGGTACTTCCAAGAACACTTTCCTACAGACATATGCCGTGTGTATGATTTATGTATATGTGTCAGAAGGAGCATTCCTACTGGGGACAATAGCCTTCCGCAGGAGTCAGAGGCATAATGTATGGGGGTGGGAGTGGCAGGTGGGGCAGTTACTGTACAATCACAATGGAGCTTATTCCCCTGACAATAGAGACAGAGAGATGAGCTGCTTTAGGTCTGGGATCTTTGTCTCCTAAGCACAGCTGGTGTGGCTCTCCCTAATGGCTTACATATAGATTTCATAGATTTCTCCCTAGCAAATGGGCTAGCACTAAAACAGGTGTTCCCTTTAACCCCTTCAGGGCTGCATAACCCTCAATTACAAGATCAATAAAGCATAAAAAAATTCAGTTCAATGATATCCTGTCTTTTCTCAGCCAGCTGTAGAACTATTTTACGGCCGCTGTTTCCTGTCCTTGGCAAAGGAAGCAGTATGGCAGCTCCCATCAGTACATACAATTAAGCTGAAAAAATCTAAGATTGGAATAACTGTTGCCATTGAGGGATAAATATTTACAGACCGACCAATGAGCCTATCTTCTGGGAACTGTTGTGAACACTATCACCCAGTTATGTTTGGGTTTGGTATGAATGTTATGCCCTAAGGCCCCCCAGGAAATGGCCTTATTATTACAGAGGACCGTGAGAGCCCAAATGTTAAGATAAACAGTGACTGCAACAAGTACCAGACTAAAGTACTGGACTTAATCCTTCCAGTGCCACAGTCGGCTCTTTTATGTGTGTTGCTGTGTAGGAACACGTGAGGCACAGATCAAAGTGGCATAAGGAGATTCTGTTTTATGGCATGTTAAGGGTTAAGATAGAAGAGCCCATTTCTGATATCTAGGTGCAAATTGGCACAGATAGCGCCAGAGGAGTCACCAACCAATGGTGGTACACCCTCTGGAATGTCGTCAGCAACACCAATTCAGTTGCATCTTATTTATGAAATGGGTGTGAAAAACATGCTGGATAGCTTTGCACTTTGCACACATTTAGTAAACATGCCCTAGAGGCAAAATATAACAAAAGAAGCGTGTAAGTAACTCCTTGCTCACCTGTAGCTTTTCTTCCTCCTCCTTCTGTTCCTGCCACTGCTTGGAGAGAAGGTCCTCCAGAGCCTCCTTCCTCATCTTGAGGCTCACTAATTCTTTATCCAGGCTTTGCAGCAGAAGCCGGTTCTGTTTGTTTTCTTCCAACACCTTTCTCAGGTTCTCCTTGGACTCGGAAAGCCCGGCTTCCAGCGCTGACACTTCGCTCTTGTAGTCCTCCACAGCCCCTTGCCAGATCTCGGAGAGTTTTCTGGCATAGTCTTCAACCTCCACGGGTTTAAAGGCTACGGGAGCGACCCTGAAGTTCTCCAGCCTTTGGGAGAAGCTTGCAATCTCTTCCTCCATCAGCGCTTTTTCTTCTTCGTGGTCTCTGAGGATGTCCTCCAACTCTGCCTCGAGCTGGCCAAGTCTTTCTTTCAACCAGGTCTGTGCTCTTGTTTCTTCTTCCAACAATCTCTTACTCTCAGACAGTTCTTTCTTTGCATCTTCCCTGGCTTGCTTCTCTTCCAGGCACCTTTGCTTTATAAATTCAATCTCTTCATAAATGCTCTCTCTTACCATTTCTGCTTGGACCATAGCATTGTGGCCATCGTCCAGAGCATCCCTCAGCTTCATCATCTCTTCGTGATGCTTCCTCTTCCAGCATCTTTCAGACTTACTGCTCTTTAAAGTGTGAATTTCTGCTCTGAGCACTTCATTCTCTTCTTCCAGGGCTTTGACTCTAGACAGATAGGCTTCCAGGCGTTTGTTAAGGCTCCACATTTGAGTGGACTCCTCTCCCAGCGATACTGATGCTAAGTAACCTTCCATTCTTCTTTATCAGCTTAGTGAGTGAATCCCAGGGAACTTTTCCCAGTCAGTGTTTAACAGCCAGACAGAAGGGGCTTCTGCTGGGCGCCTGAATGAGTGAGCAGATTGAGAAAGTGACTGAGGAGGAGCAGAGCTCATCTATTCATATACAGCATCTGGCTGGAAATGGGAGGGTCCCAAATTAACACACATCTTAACCCATTGCTCTGAGCCAAATGCTATATTAACTCACTTGCAATGGGACCGGCCATCGTCATAGAAAATATAAACTAAAAAGTAACATCACCGTAAAAAATATAAAGGGTAAATATTTTTATTAACACATAAGTTTATTTTTTTCTTATGAATCAAACATTTTATGAGTGTATCCCCTTTGTTTTGGCATTCACTTAAGGGTATATATTTTATCATCCACATACAAACAAAACCAACACAAACTTTTTCATTTAATTTCCCGTTTGGATTTATGAATGAACAGAAATGTATTCAATGGCATTAGCCAGGCATGGATTCGCAGCGAATTGGCGCATTTCGCCATTGGCGAATTGTTTTGCAAAACTTCCGTAAAAAATTTGCGGAAAAATTCGCCGTGCGTCAAACAAAATTGTCGCGCATCAGATTGGGTGCACTCACTTCAAATTGGGCATGGTTGTGTCAAAAAAGGGCGCGGTTGCGTCAAAAAGTGCAGACGAGAAAAAGATTGCTTGCGTTTCACGAATTTTTCACCGTTTCGAGAATTTTATGGCGAAGCGAAACGGGACAGATTGGCTCATCACTACAAATAATAGGTTCATTCAAATAAATGTAAAAACAAAGATATTACAGGGTTATTCTGCAACTTTGGACTATTTCCAGGGAGACGTTTGTATTGTTTAGCCCAGATATATGGGGTTATTTACGACTGCTGCTGCAGTTGCAGGACCACAAGTTTCCCTGTAGTCAGTGGGGCAAATAAAATCCCACTTAGTACTTGGGTCAGCATGCATTCCTTGTACTTCTGCTCGGCGCCGTTGCAGTCCTGCAGCGGGTACCCTCAGTTTGCGGGTAGGATTTTCCCTGCGGGTATAGAAGCGGGGTGGCAGGATACGCGTCGTGGGTCAGGTTGCATATTTCTTATATTATATTACCTATATTATCTATATTTTACTTCTGTAAACATTTTTTAAAGCTTTTTTTTACCCCCGCCCACTTCTGATGATGTCACTTCCGGTTGGCAGTAAGACCACTTCCTGTTCGATGGCGGTCAGAAGGTCGGGTTGCGGATAAGGCAGTTGCAGGTCGGGTTAGGAAGCAGTTTAAAGTTAGTAAAGATGCAAGTTGCGGGTCTGGGTTGCTGGTCCGGGTCTCAAAAATTGGTTCCACGCAGTTTCTAACTAGGGATGAGCGGTTCGGGATTTGGCCAAGATTCGGTCTTTTTCGGCAGGATTTGGCTGAATCCACGCTCCTCACCGAACCAAATCCTTAAAATCACATGACTTTTTGTCATGTAATTAGGGTTCGGATTCGGTTCTGGAACAAATCTCTCACGAAGGATTCGGGGGTTCGGCGAAACCCAAAAAAGTGCATTCGGTGCATCCCTATTTATAACACATATATATATATATATATATATACAATTCTTTAACATATTTAAGGGGACATTTACTAGGGATGCACCGAACCCACTTTTTTGGGTTCAGGCCAAACCCCTGAACCCACACTGAAGGATTCGGCCGTATCCCGAATCGAATCCTAATTAACGTATTAATTCGGATTGGAAGGAGTTAAAAAAAAATTTCACCTGGCAATTTAACCCTTTCTGAATGCTTATTAACATGCCGGGAACCGCGGATCCGCCCAAAAATGCTCATTTTTTTCATGATTCGTGGTTTTTGGTGCCAAACTTTGATTTCGTTGTGGGAACAAAACTGGATTTTTTTGTGATTATGCAACAAAACCATTACAAATCCAAAAGCAAAAATACGCCATCTAAAACCGATCTAAAGAGCACATAGAATTCAATGGCAGGTGTCCCTTTCACAACAAGAAGATCTTTCCTTGCTTCGTGGTTTTAGAGGTTTTTGGGGTTTTTTTAACGCTGTCATTTGTGCGACAATATGAAAAAGTTGCAGTGTGTCCCCCCCCCCCGTCTTTATTCGTTGATGCATTTACAATTCAGATCTTTTGATATTTGTGATAAATGTGTTTAGTCATGGTTTCAAAAACCTCTAAAACCACGAAAATCCAAATGTTGATAAATGTCCTCCTTAAAGTGTGTGTTTGTGTGTATATATGTATATATATATATATTTCTCCTTGTAGATTGTAAGCTCTTTTGGGCAGGGCTCTCTTCACCTCTTGTATCGGTTACTGATTGCTTTATATGTTACTCTGTATGTCCAATGTATGGAACCCACTTATTGTACAGCGCTGCGGGATATGTTGGCGCTTTATAAATAAATGTTAATAATAATAATAATGTAGAGTGTAAGCTCTTTTGGGCAGGGCCCTCTTCCCCTCCTGTATCGGTTATTGATTGCTTTATATGTTACTCTGTATGTCCAATGTATGTAACCCACTTATTGTACAGCGCTGCGGGATATGTTGGCGCTTTATAAATAAATGATAATAATAATATATATATATATATATAGTTTCAGTACAGATAGTTTCAAGTTTATTGTCATATACAAATAACAATGAAGCATCATTACTGCAATTAAATTTTTTTGACCCGTGTTCCTCCCAATTTTACATAGACAAAAAAAATATATATATATATCTGGCATATATTTGGCACAATGACCAAGCGCAAGTGGCTAAGCCGCTAAGGTTATTGAACGGATTGAGAACAACTTGCAAATAATGATATTTTTCCCCAGTATGACAGATTTCAACACACGCAATTAAGAAAAGCCTTGTTGATAAGGAATCCATACGTTTGGTAATGGGAGCATTGTGCCCCCTAGTGGAGCAACCACAATATGTGCTGATTTTTCACCCTCTTTATGGGGGGCATTTACTACTGTTCAATTTGTGTTTTTTTGCGCTAAAATACAATTTTGTTGCGGAAAGAAAAATGCAGAAAATGATGCAGCAAATCCGAAAGCAAACAATCAGAAAGCTGTCGAGATCATGTAGAAGTCAGTGCCAGGTGTACTTTTTACAAATAGAAAATTTATTTTTTTTGCTTTGTGGTTTTTGTGTTTTTTCTATGTCTTTTTTTTTCATGCTTTTTCAATTCAGATCTTTTAATAAATGGCTAGTCATTAGTCGTTTTAGTGTAAGGCTAATGTCCCACGGGGAGATTCAGTCGCTGCAATTTTTAAAAAGAGAGTTCCAGCGACAAGTCGCTCGTCTTTTCCCAACAAGCAATTACTAGAAGCCATGGTCGAACTGGGGGGTGAAGAGATCACTGGGGCTGCCGCCCCAGGGGCCCCGCATTTCCCCAGGGTGCCCCCTAACCCCCCCAATTACTGCCCAACGTCCCCCCGATCACGCTTAAGTCAAACACGTCAGGGTAGGGACACCTGTGGGCAGGGGAGCGCCGACAGGGGTTGGGCCGCCGGGGACCATTAGGGCCGGGGCCCACCAGGTTCTTTCCTGTTGTCCTGGGTCCAGTTCGGCCCTGAACGGAGCGATTCTATTTCCCACAAATCCAGGTTTCATATTCCCCACCCACAATTAGAAATTATATTCAGTGCAATGGGGAAATTGCAGTAACTTCCCGCTCAGTGTATGTATGTATGTATAACTTTATTTATAAAGCGCCACAAGGGTACGCAGCGCTGTACAGTGGGTTTTATTTTCAGCAATCCCAATTGGTTTGAATGACAATGCTTTCTTTGTAAAATCGCTCGAAAAGGGGTCTCATAGCGATTCAGAGCGACATCGCTGCATACATAAGTAGCGCTTTATAAATAAACATATACATACAAAGATATACATTAGAAGTGGTATCGTCGGTTTAGGCACCGGTGATTTATATTCTTCTCTATGTAGAGACAAAACGAGCGACTTGTCACTGGAACTCGCTTTTTAAAATTGGCAGCGACTGATCTCTCCGTGGGACATTAGCCTAAAGGAGTTTTGTCGTGGTTTTAAATAACTCAAAAACCACAAAAATAAGAATGTTGATTATTATTAACATTTATTTATAAAGCGCCAACATATCCCGCAGCGCTGTACAATAAGTGGGTTCCATACATTGGACATACAGAGTAACATATAAAGCAACTAATAACCGATACAAGAGGGGAAGAGAGCCCTGCCCAAAAGAGCTTACACTCTACATTATTATTATTATTAACATTTATTTATAAAGCGCCAACATATCCCGCAGCGCTGTACAATAAGTGGGTTTCATACATTGGGCATACAGAGTAACATATAAAGCAATCAGTAACCGATACAAGAGGGGAAGGGAGCCCTGCCCAAAAGAGCTTACACTCTACATTATTATTATTATTATTAACATTTATTTATAAAGCGCCAACATATCCCGCAGTGCTGTACAATAAGTGGGTTTCATACATTGGACATACAGAGTAACATATAAAGCAATCAATAACCAATACAAGAGGGGAAGAGAGCCCTGCCCAAAAGAGCTTACAATCTACAATGTTGATAAATGAGTTCATGATGTGAAATTCTTTGGTTTGTGTAAGCAGAATTTATTTACATTCAAATTGATTTAAATAGAAAGCATAGTGTGAGGGCAATGCACAATAGGAAAGCAGGACTTTTTTGTGCACCCAAAAAATAAATCTGTTCCCTTGTACTGTACTGGGCCACTAAAAATTCTGGTTTGCCTTTGAAAAAAAATTTTCTAGCCAAAACAGGCCCTTGGATGTTCTGGGATAATGAATAAAGGATTAGTGGTACGAGGGTAAAGGAAAGTGCCTGGGATGAACATATGTGCCCGAATACAATCTCAGCTTTAAAGGGGAACTCTACCCAAACACAACTTAAGCGTTTTGAAAAGTAAACATTATTTTGAAACCAACTTTGTATTAGCATCAATTAAAAAAATGCAGGCTTTTCATGATTTTTAATGTAATAAGATGGTTTGGAAGAGTTCCCTAAGCCCCGCCCCCTGTGATGTCAATAAGGAAAGGAACATCACAGTGCAATGCATTATTGGTTATGTTCTTTCAATCAGGTCTGCGCTTTTGTTGTGGGTTATAGTTCCTGCCTGCTGTCTGTAAGCTGTGGAGAAGTTGTTACAATTTGGAACATCAATGTTTTAGTCCCTCCTCCCCTGCCAGGATTTCAAATGATGCAGAAAGAGAAGAACTGTTTTGCATCTGGATTTCAGCATATACAAATGGTATTTATTCCTACCTTTTGAAGGAACAGATTACAGTGATTCGGTTTGGAAGCCGGAGTTCCCCTTTATGGTGTTTGCAAAGACCAGAGAAATGGGAAGGTTTTAAAGCAAATTTGATATCAAAGATGGTGACAATAATCTTCAAGCACATTACAGTATTCCAGAAGAATGTGAAAGATTTGGAATAAATCTTTAAATCAGACTATTGCCCCTAAACAGGTACTGAAATAGTTTTTTATTAGGGGTGGGTTTGTGGTGTAAGTCTCCTAATGCAAAGATGGTGGCTTTTGAGTTGATATTTGGTTGTGGATATTATCTCAATTCATGGTTATAGCAACACAAAAGGGGAGTGGCAAAAAGGTCCCTCATTTTGGGCTATAGCTGAAAAACAGGCTGGAAGAAGGTTGAAATTAGAAGATCTATTGAGGGTAAAGCCCAGTAGATGCTTATTACTGGATATCAAATTGAAAAGGTTTGAGATTGATTACTATCTATGGGCCTCAGTGGATGGCAGATAGGAAGGAACTTTAGGGAGAATAAGGAGGTGATTTTAATAAGGTAAGAATACCCGTGGAGAGGTACAGTAAATACAAGGGGATTTTTCTAAATGAAGTCATTGAAGCTTTGTAGATTACTGGGGGTGGTAGGAAGGGAATTCCCATGTATACAGGCCCGGATTTGTGGAGAGGCCACGAAGGCCCGGGCCTAGGGCGGCAGCCCCGCTGCAGCCCTTGCCACCCCGCCACAAGAACATTTTTAAATTTGGCTCCCATACGGAGCAGTCGGTACCTCTCCCCACTGCTCCGTATGGGAGTTAAAATGAGCGTTCGCGCATGCGCAATGGGGAGATGGCGCGTTGCGCATGCGCACTGGGGGGCGCTTCCGCGCATGCGCACGGGGGACACCCACAGGGGCGGCCTCGGGGCGCCCAGGATAGAAATCCGGCCCTGCATGTATATTTGTGACAATCAGAGTAGATTTCATCAAACATATGTTAAGTGTTAGGGAAACCTTGGTATTTTTCTACTTTTATTTGAATATAGGCTATTAGATATTCCAGGTTAGGGGATCTCTACTTTAATAGAAATTAGGGGCCAACATTTTTGGAGATGAGTTGCTATAGACCCTTTTCAAATTCATTTTTTTATAGCAAAGTTCTAACATATATTACAATGGTGGCTAAAGGCAAATGAGTATTTTTGGCATTTTCCAACCCCCAGCCCTATGTTTTGTTAGGGGTGAGGGCCCAGGTCCTGATAAAAATGAATTGGAGTTTGAAAGGGAAGAAGAGATTGGGAGAGAGTTTGCAAATTACAAATGTTCCGCGTTTGGAATGAATTAACAGCCATTTTATTTTTTAACTTTGCTACCCTTGGGAGAAGTGAGTACCAGCTGAAGTTCTACTGTGTCATTGCACTCAAAGGCATTCCGTAATGATTTCTATGGTATAGTTTTTATTACTATATTACACAGTTCACATAGCAAAAATTTTCCTCTGCCATTTAACATTTTATTCTTGAACCAACAAATG
Organism: Xenopus tropicalis; assembly: GCF_000004195.4. Classification (NCBI taxonomy): domain Eukaryota; kingdom Metazoa; phylum Chordata; class Amphibia; order Anura; family Pipidae; genus Xenopus; species Xenopus tropicalis. Next base: position 132,499,594 of record NC_030684.2, on the reverse strand, counting down.
TATTTGTAGCTGTAATATTGGTGTGTAGGCGCCATCTCAGTGCAATGTGCCTGAGTCTGAGCTTTCAGCCAGCGCTACACATTAGAACTGCTTTCAGCTAACCTATTGTTTCTCCTACTACCATGTAACTGGAGGAGTCCCAAGCCGGACTTGGATTTCTTACTATTAAGTGCTATTCTGATACCTACTGGGAGCTGCTATCTTGCTCCCTTCCCATTGTTCTGCTGATCGGCCGCTGGGGGAGGGGGGGATGTCACTCCAACTTGCAGCGCAGCAGTAAAGTGTGCCTGAGTCTGAGCTTTCAGAAGGAGCCAGCGCTACACATTAGAACTGCTTTCAGCTAACCTATTGTTTCTCCTACTACCATGTAAATGGAGGAGTCCCAAGCCGGACTTGGATTTCTTACTATTAAGTGCTATTCTGATACCTACTGGGAGCTGCTATCTTGCTCCCTTCCCATTGTTCTGCTGATCGGCCGCTGGGGGAGGGGGGGATGTCACTCCAACTTGCAGCGCAGCAGTAAAGTGTGCCTGAGTCTGAGCTTTCAGAAGGAGCCAGCGCTACACATTAGAACTGCTTTCAGCTAACCTATTGTTTCTCCTACTCCCATGTAACTGGAGGAGTCCCAAGCCGGACTTGGATTTCTTACTCTGGAGTGCTATTGTGATAATGGGATAATGGAACAGAAGATATTACATCAACCCCAAGGAAGCAACTCTATTTCAGAGAACTTGGGTCCTTTTTTTCACACTTTTATCGCCCATAAGTGAGTGTCTTAACAAAGTCTGTAATCTGTAATTTCGTAACTGTTATGTTGCCATATTAATAAGCAGCCATACTAAAGGGCTTTCGTAGTCTAGCCAGTATGTGGACTGCAAATACTGCACACTTCCATACTTGTACGTGGGGCAGCCAAGGAACCACCTATAGTTCCAACCAGTACCCGACCCTAACCTGCCTAACTACCCACACCTCACCCGGCCCGCTCCAGCCCCGCCTCTGACATGACGGATATAAATCCTGAACCCAACCCACGGGTCCTGTGGGTTTTGGGCTGGCCCCCACATTACTATCGAACCAGGTCCAGACTGGTATTCAGAAAACAGATCCAGGCATATCAGGAACATAGAGGCCCAAATAGCAGTTGATTAAAATGATTGGTCTAACATCTCTGGGGGGGCTTCTCTCCAACAGAAAGGTCTCTCAGATGGAAATTATAATCCTTTTGCCCAATGGTTAAAAGACCCTGGTGAAAATGCATTTGATGCATGTGTTTTATCCAATATTGCAGTACTTTTTTCCATGTCCATCTTTATATTTCATCCATATATGAATACAAATGTGTTTCTATAGATTTTTTTTGTACATTTAAAACATTGGTTGCCGAAAACTGGCATAAAGCTTTATGCTCCTCTTTTCTATATCCCACCCCTTACAGGTACAAATGGAAATTCAACTTAATATAAGAAAAAATTCTGGCAAAAGAAAACAAAAACTGGAGGTATTGTGCCTGACGAAGGGGCCTAAAGGTCCCCATCCACGGGCTGATTCTAGCTGCCGATACCAGTCCTTTAGACAGATTTGGCAGCTAATAGGCCCATGTATGGGCACTACCGACGGGCCTGCCCGACCGATATTTGTCCTGAAATCGCCCAGATATCGATCGTGCAGGTTAAAAAATCTAGTCGGATCGGGGACCGCATTGGCTCGTTGATGCGGTCCCTGAACCGACTTTGCCTATACCAGTCGTTATAATTCAATCGATCAAATTAGCCTACATGTTCCCCGATATCGCCCACCCATAGGTGGGGATATCGGGAGAAGATCCACTCCGTTGGTGACCTCGCCAAGCGAGCGAATCTTCACGTGTATGGGCACCTTTAAAGCTCCGAAAGCTTGCAATGTATTTTTATTGTTAGCCAATATAGGGATCATTTCTACAATACTCTTGTATTTCTGATTTTTTTTTTATTATGGCAAAAGAAAAAAAAGAATAACTTTGCGATGGCCGGGAATCGAACCCGGGTCAACTGCTTGGAAGGCAGCTATGCTTACCACTATACCACCATCGCTCACAGAAGCTTTCTTTTCCTGCAAATCTCTCTATTCTGCTTTACGGCTCAGCAGCTACATTACAGAAACATCAATATTACTATACGTAAAATTCCCAGCCTGTTCTGTTCTGCCGAAGGCATGAAGGTCAGTACTGTAGCAGGGATTGTACATCTGGCGTCTATGTGGCAAAGCTAATCCCCTCAGGATCCAATGCATTCCTCTGCTGGAGAATGAATTACTCACTGTGCCGTGCTGCACCCTCGTCTATCTCCAATCAGAGGAATAGGATGGTTTCCTAGCATTAACATTAACTGAAGTTTTATTAAATGTTAAAAATATCACATTGCTGAGAATTCCAATAGGATTGTTCTGCCCCCAATGCGGGGTAATTATATCTTAGTTGGGATCAAGTACAGGTACTGTTTTATTATTACAGAGAAAAGGGAATCATTTAACCATGAAATAAACCCAATAGGGCTGTTCTGCCCCCAATGCGGGGTAATTATATCTTAGTTGGGATCAAGTACAGGTACTGTTTTATTATTACAGAGAAAAGGGAATCATTTAACCATGAAATAAACCCAATAGGGCTGTTCTGTCCCAATAAGGGGTAATTATATCTTAGTTGGGATCAAGTACAGGTACTGTTTTATTATTACAGAGAAAAGGGAATCATTTAACCATTAAATAAACCCAATAGGGCTGTTCTGCCCCAATAAGGGGTAATTATATCTTAGTTGGGATCAAGTACAGGTACTGTTTTATTATTACAGAGAAAAGGGAATCATTTAACCATGAAATAAACCCAATAGGGCTGTTCTGCCCCCAATAAGGGGTAATTATATCTTAGTTGGGATCAAGTACAGGTACTGTTTTATTATTACAGAGAAAAGGGAATCATTTAACCATTAAATAAACCCAATAGGGCTGTTCTGCCCCCAATAAGGGGTAATTATATCTTAGTTGGGATCAAGTACAGGTACTGTTTTATTATTACAGAGAAAAGGGAATCATTTAACCATGAAATAAACCCAATAGGGCTGTTCTGCCCCAATAAGGGGTAATTATATCTTAGTTGGGATCAAGTACAGGTACTGTTTTATTATTACAGAGAAAAGGGAATCATTTAACCATGAAATAAACCCAATAGGGCTGTTCTGCCCCCAATAAGGGGTAATTATATCTTAGTTGGGATCAAGTACAGGTACTGTTTTATTATTACAGAGAAAAGGGAATCATTTAACCATGAAATAAACCCAATAGGGCTGTTCTGCCCCCAATAAGGGGTAATTATATCTTAGTTGGGATCAAGTACAGGTACTGTTTTATTACTACAGAGAAAAAGGAAATTAATTTTAAAAATCTGAATTATTTGATTAAAACGGAGTCTATGGGAGACAGGCTTTCTGTAATTCGGATTTGGATCTCCATGACTTAAGGTATGGAGATCCAAATTACGGAAAGACCCCTTATCCGGAATATTCAAGGTCTCGAGCATTCTGTATAATCGGCTCTATACATGTATTGGCACAACCTGAACTTGAACAAAACATTTTTTTTTTGGAAGTGGAAAATATATTCCTGGAATGGAAAGGCACTGAAAATGACCTGGGTAAATGCTACAAATATTTATTAACCACACATAAAAAAAAGTAACATTTACTATGGAAGTTGAGCCCAAGAGGGTCAACTAATTGGATGATGAGGTTAGCCTCAAGGGCAACCGTTTCAAGTCAGATGACTAGAGTACTATGCATTATATCTAATGATAAACTGTGCCCCCTACAGGCAGATATTTTGGGTATGATATGAAGGATTTAAAGGGGAACTCCACCCAAACACAACTTGAGCTGTGGAGTTGTTGCAATATGTAACATCAGTGTTTTACTCCCTCCCCCCTGCCAGGATTTCAAATGATGCAGAAAAAGAACTGTTTTGCAGTTGGATTTCAGCATATAAAATGGTATTTATTCATACTTTCTGAAGGAACAGATTACAGTGATAAGTATAATAATGGTTTCTGTGTTGTGTGGGGCTCTTTAACAAATGTTGGTTCCAAGCCAGAGTCCTCCTTTAATAAAGATAAAAGCAAGATACAGAGTTGAACTACGTATGCGTAAGGTTAGATGGATGGAAAAGGACCGAGGCATCCCATTGCATCACTATGTATGGCCAACTGTCGTTGTTAAGAGGATTATTTTGACAGTCTGTATTTCAGAGAGAAACAACAGGCAGACTTTATCTTGGATGAAAGCACAGTATTCTGACAGTCACGTTGGATGGCAAATCTGTCACGTTTACAGATCTAATTTTCATATCAGGACCATGGGCGTCCACAGAAGGGGGCAAGAGGGGGCACTTGCCCCCCCCTGGAAAAGTAGCAAAAAAAACCTTACTTTCTGCACTGTCTCCTCAAGCCCGTTTTTGCTGTGCTCCGATTGGATCTTTCTTCTTGTGGATTCTCCAATCAGAGCACAGCTTCCTTGACAGACTTTAAAATTGACCAATCAGAGCACAGATGCACACAGGGATCGGGAGATTTTGCAAACTGGAAACAAATGAAGACTGAAAAGAAGAATCTGCAGCTGTAACTTTACCTGAGAACCAACTCTCAACTTTTGCTGCAGATTTCATCCCACAGGCACTATACACAGGTACTATACACAGGCACTATACACAGGTACTATACACAGGTACTATACACAGGTACTATACACAGGCACTATACACAGGTACTATACCCAGGCACTATACCCAGGTACTATACCCAGGTACTATACACAGGTACTATACACAGGTACTATACCCAGGTACTATACCCAGGCACTATACCCAGGTACTATACCCAGGCACTATACCCAGGCACTATACACAGGCACTATACACAGGTACTATACACACAGGTACTATACACAGGTACTATACCCAGGCACTATACCCAGGTACTATACCCAGGTACTATACCCAGGCACTATACCCAGGCACTATACACAGGTACTATACACAGGCACTATACACAGGTACTATACCCAGGCACTATACCCAGGTACTATACCCAGGTACTATACCCAGGCACTATACCCAGGCACTATACCCAGGTACTATACCCAGGTACTATACCCAGGTACTATACCCAGGCACTATACCCAGGCACTATACGCAGGCACTATACCCAGGCACTATACCCAGGCACTATACCCAGGCACTATACGCAGGCACTATACGCAGGCACTATACCCAGGCACTATACGCAGGCACTATACGCAGGCACTATACGCAGGTACTATACCCAGGCACTATACACAGGCACTATACACAGGTACTATACCCAGGTTCTATACCCAGGTACTATACCCAGGCACTATACGCAGGCACTATAAACAGGTACTATACCCAGGTACTATACACAGGCACTATACACAGGTACTATACCCAGGTACTATACACAGGCACTATAAACAGGTACTATACCCAGGTACTATACACAGGCACTATACACAGGTACTATACCCAGGTACTATACCCAGGTACTATACACAGGCACTATACACAGGTACTATACCCAGGTACTATACACAGGCCTCTGTTCTGCCTCTATACAGATTTCAAATGGGGGCCAAAAATATTGCTCTGTGAGGCTACAATTTTATTATTATTATAATTTTGTATTACTTATTTTTCCAAGTAGGCCCCTTAACTATTCATATTCCCATCTCTTGTTTAAACCACTACCTGGTTGCTAGGGTAAATAAGACCCTAGCAACCAGATAGCTGCTGAAATACCAAATGGAGAGCTGCTGAACAAAAAGCTAAATAACTGAAAAACCATTAAAAATAAAAGTGAATTTGAATGCGAACTAGCCCTGATCACAAACACAAATGTTTGCAGATCCCCTCACAGAAATGCGCGTATAAATACTTTAACATACTAAACATTTTAGGGTAAAAACAAAAAAGCCCCCCCCGCACTTTTGTACAGTATCCCTGGGAGTCAGTGGGAACGGCAAGAGGTAGTTGGGAGGTTAACTTTTTACGCCAGCAGCGAATCCACTAAGTGTCACATTAGCTGTAGGTCAGTCTGTGTATGGGCCATCTTTAGCCTCCCCTAGTATCATCCTGCAAAAAAAATATATATATTTATATATATATATATATATATATATATATATTTGTCTGTTGCAGGATGATACTAGCTTACTTGCCCCCCCTTGGAAAATTTTCTGCGGACGCCCATGATCAGGACATGCCTTTCCTTCTCCTTTAAGGGATTGTTTAGACTAAAAACCCATATATGCTATATGGCCAAACATACAGTATCTGGGCCTAGACATATCGTCTGATATTGAAAGTGGTCAGCATTAAAACTCATTTCTAGGTTCCAAACTGTCTGTGCATATTAGCCATTGAGAGTATCAGGATTTTATGCACAATTATCTGCACACAAGCCTAACATCATATTAGTACCCTGGTTGGAGTGTCCATAGAGGTAAAGCCTCTCTTATTTCTCCAACAGGAGAAACTGGAGAAGTGTTCATAGTACGTTAGGTTGAAAAAAGACGTACGTACATCACGTTCAACCTTATATATAACCTGCCTAACTGCTAGTTGATCCAGGGGAAGGCGAAAACCCCATCTGAAGCCTCTCTCAAACAGAGAAAAGGCATCACTTTGCAATGAGGGAGAGCCATTAGGGTGAAGACACACGTTGATTAGTCGCCACAACTTTTTAAAAAGTTGACTAATTGTGTTGACAAAAAAAACACGCTGATCTTCGCCCTTAGTGTGTATTTAATGGAAACATGCATGCCCTGTGCATCATGTCGGACGCAATCCTGTGGCAACAATAAGCATCAATGTGTACACACCTTGTTGCCAACAATAACATACCTGCGTCAATGCATGCAGGCGTGAAAGAGGCAGAAAGAAGCCTGCCAGGAACCATATGCACCTGAGGCCCTCTAGTGGTGGGATTAAAAAAAAGGCAGCAAAAATTACAGGTATAATGCTGTATAATGCTTGGGACCTGGGGTTTTCCAGATAAGGGATCTTTCTGTAATATGGATCACCAAACCTTAGGTCTGCCAAATATCAATTAAACATTTAATAACCCAAATATGGATTCATGCAGCTTAGTTCGGATCAAGTACAGGTACTGTTTTATTATTACAGAGAAAAGGGAATCATTTAACCATGAAATAAACCCAATAGGGCTGTTCTGCCCCCAATAAGGGGTAATTATATCTTAGTTGGGATCAAGTACAGGTACTGTTTTATTATTACAGAGAAAAGGGAATCATTTAACCATGAAATAAACCCAATAGGGCTGTTCTGCCCCCAATAAGGGGTAATTATATCTTAGTTGGGATCAAGTACAGGTACTGTTTTATTATTACAGAGAAAAGGGAATCATTTAACCATTAAATAAACCCAATAGGGCTGTTCTGCCCCCAATAAGGGGTAATTATATCTTAGTTTGGATTAAGTACAGGTACTGTTTTATTATTACAGAGAAAAGGGAATCATTTAACCATTAAATAAACCCAATAGGGCTGTTCTGCCCCCAATAAGGGGTAATTATATCTTAGTTGGGATCAAGTACAGGTACTGTTTTATTATTACAGAGAAAAGGGAATCATTTAACCATTAAATAAACCCAATAGGGCTGTTCTGCCCCCAATAAGGGGTAATTATATCTTAGTTGGGATCAAGTACAGGTACTGGTTTAGTATTACAGAGAAAAGGGAATCATTTAACCATTAAATAAACCCAATAGGGCTGTTCTGCCCCCAATAAGGGGTAATTATATCTTAGTTGGGATCAAGTACAGGTACTGTTTTATTATTACAGAGAAAAGGGAATCATTTAACCATTAAATAAACCCAATAGGGCTGTTCTGCCCCAATAAGGGGTAATTATATCTTAGTTGGGATCAAGTACAGGTACTGTTTTATTATTACAGAGAAAAGGGAATCATTTAACCATGAAATAAACCCAATAGGGCTGTTCTGCCCCAATAAGGGGTAATTATACCTTAGTTGGGATCAAGTACAGGTACTGTTTTATTATTACAGAGAAAAGGGAATCATTTAACCATTAAATAAACCCAATAGGGCTGTTCTGCCCCCAATAAGGGGTAATTATATCTTAGTTGGGATCAAGTACAGGTACTGTTTTATTATTACAGAGAAAAGGGAATCATTTAACCATTAAATAAACCCAATAGGGCTGTTCTGCCCCCAATAAGGGGTAATTATATCTTAGTTGGGATCAAGTACAGGTACTGGTTTAGTATTACAGAGAAAAGGGAATCATTTAACCATTAAATAAACCCAATAGGGCTGTTCTGCCCCCAATAAGGGGTAATTATATCTTAGTTGGGATCAAGTACAGGTACTGTTTTATTATTACAGAGAAAAGGGAATCATTTAACCATTAAATAAACCCAATAGGGCTGTTCTGCCCCAATAAGGGGTAATTATATCTTAGTTGGGATCAAGTACAGGTACTGTTTTATTATTACAGAGAAAAGGGAATCATTTAACCATGAAATAAACCCAATAGGGCTGTTCTGCCCCAATAAGGGGTAATTATACCTTAGTTGGGATCAAGTACAGGTACTGTTTTATTATTACAGAGAAAAGGTACCTATTAAATAAACCCAATAGGGCTGTTCTGCCCCCAATAAGGGGTAATTAGTTGGGATCAAGTACAGGTACTGTTTTATTATTACAGAGAAAAAGAAAATCACTTTTAAAATTTAGAATTATATGCTTATAATGGAATCTATGGGAGATGGGCTTTCCATAATCCTGAGCTTTCTGGATACGGGTTTCTGGATCCTATACCACTATATCCAAAATCCTGCATCAAGGTGAAAAAGCAAGTTTGCAAAGGTCCAAATAATTAAAGGTATGTATTTTTTAAAAAAAGCATGCAAAATGGCCAGGCATTATAAGTGGTCAGCCAGAAATGCAGGGCCCTGATGTATATAGAAAAACTATTTCCAAGGGCGTTTTTGCTGTCCCTGGTAAATTGAAGGGTGCTGCAGCTTAAGGCAAGATCCTTAACTCACCTCAAGGCAGCAGCACCCTGCCTACCTCTAAAGGTGGCCATACATGTTAAGAGGTTGCCAAGTGAGCGGATCTTCTCCCGATATCCCCACCTACGGGTGGGTGTTATCGGGCGAATTCAGGCTAATTTGAACGCTGGTAATAGGCGCAGTTGACTAAATTTTTTAATCTGCCCAATCGATTTCTGGCCAATTTCAGGCCAGATGTCGGTCAGGCAGGTCTGTCATTTGTTCCCCTACACGGGCTGATAAGCTGCCGAGTCAGTCTAAAGGTGGCCATACACGAGCCACCTTTAGGCCTCAGGCATAGGGGTGGGGCAGACAGTTACTTTCACTTTCAATTCAGAACTTCTTAGATGTCCCTGCCCTCCTCTCATTCCCCCTCCCTCCTCACCATCTAATTGTGTAACCAGTGCATGGATATGGGCATCAGGTTCCCCCCCCCCATACTGGCACAGAAACAAGATTTTAGCAGGATGCACAGTTTGTCTTAATAACAATGTCCACAAAATGGCACCTGCCTGTTTTCTGCAATGGTGAATTCCAGTGTTTATGGAAATAAGTTTAAAATAATGTATATAGTGTAACTGAAGTTTATTTTGCTTGACAAACACAATAGAAAACAATTTGTAATTATTTCTTAGGGTAACAGGTCCCCTTTAATACCAAACATTCCAGTTTTTGAACCAAAATTCAAATTCAAGCTTTCTTAGCACAAAAAAAACTCCAATCATTAAAAAAAATCAAACTCAAATGTGGATAAATCGCCCCCTAAGTATGGGCCATAGCCCATACAGCACACAGCGCTCCCCAGCTTGCACAACTAAATGGCAAAAAAAGGAAGATTTTGATCCTTTGACTCTTAAGCTGGCCATATACACCAATAAAATTGTGTGTGGGCTCCGAATTTTTGTCCCATGGTGATCGGTCATTTAGTCGATCAGACAGGTTAGAAAATTTTGGTCAGATAATGGAAAAATCTGCGTGTGTATTGTATATCTGACAATATCCACGGGGACCAACGACTTTCACACGACTGGTGCCTGCCAACTATTTCATGTTTAGAACATCCTCCCATTTGTTATTTTTAGGGCTTTATCCTACAATTTCAGTCTGAATGTTAAAACTCAAATCTGAACGAGTATGGCCAGCTTAAAGGTAGCCATACATGTAGCAATTTCGATCTTTCGTGCGATCATTCCTACCCTCCACTGACGTTCAGGGCTGAATCATCAGATATGGAGGTAGAAACAATAGAAATTCTACCTCCACCTGATGATTCAGCCCTGAACGTAGATTTTGCTCAAAATCTTTAAACCTGGAGTCAACCGATATCCGCAGCCTTTTGCGATATCGGTTGCCTCGTCGAGCCGCCATGCACGCACCGAATTGGTGCTTGTATGGCCGGCTTTAGACTGGCAGGCTGATCACACTCCCTTTGCCCCCCCACCCAATCCCATGCATGCCAAGGTGCGCCACACTGGTGACTGGGCAGCCAGGAGATTGGACAGCAGTTCGGACCTCCCGCCAAATCCCATGTGACTTCCGTCAGTGGCACGCTGCCTCGCTGCCCCTAAACATTTGCCTGTTCAGTCCCCACTTCATAATGCAGTGCCCAGTGCCAGTACCCTTTCGCACCAAATGCAGGACAGGGTAAAACAAATATGGCGCCTGATGCCTCCAGTGCGCTTCCACCTTTCCTTAGCACTCTGGTACTTTTACAGCCTTCCAAAGGGCAATGTCCCTGATGTCACTTGCCTTCTTTTGCAATTCTGACAAGTATTTCCTGACACTGAGTATATTTATCTTGCTTGTTTATAAAGTGGAGTAAAACATTACCAGTGATGTTGCTCATAGCAGCCAATCAAATGCTTTGCTTTGGTTTTCTAACTGTTGAAATCTACTTGCTGATTGGGTGCCTGGGCAACATCACCATTAATGCTTCACTCCGCTTTTTACACAGGATGCTAAATATACCCCTAAAGGGACAATGTTTCCCTGCTCCCACCCAGCCCGGATATATGCTTTCCAGTCAGTTTCCCTGTGCTTATTAGTTTTATTTGCTCTTATAATTCTGTCACAAGAAGCTCCCACAGGCAGCACATTGCTGCAACTCACAGATTACAGTCCCTGCAGGTTATAGTAGTTTTCCCGCTTCAGGTTCAGTACAGAGAAATAGAAAACGAAATTGCATGCTGGGTATTGTAGTTTTATATTAAGCTAAGCTGTAGGCTAATAGTAAGATACAAACTACATTGCCCAGCATGCACTGGGAAAGGCATGTCAGAGAACTTTGGCTAGTTTCAAAACTACAAACCCGCCAAAGCTGCACAAACTAGCCCACATTTGCACCTCGGTGGGTTTGTAGTCTGGAAACCCGCCTGGGCTAAAATTATTAGCCCAATTTGGCAGAAAACCCGCCAACCCTGCGCCACAGTAAGATGAGTTGACGTCTCTCTAAATGGAGAGGGGAGGCGGGGCTTAGTAGTGGGCCGTCCAGATTGGAAGTATGGGCGTCAACAGGGGGCGGGCACTGGGCGTGACCAATGCTTCCAGAGAGTTCTGAGAGGGCTACAAGGTGTTGTGCCGGGGAGTAGTGTTGTGACGTGTATCTGTCTGTGTGGGGTATAAGGGGTAAGAGCCGGACCCCAGGGGGGCAGCGGGAACAGGTAAGCGCTAAGTATAGTCGTGTGCAGACTTAACTATGGAGTTGGCGATAGACTTTTTGCTGTGTATATACAACAATGTACTGCTGAGCCTGCTGGGAATGGTAGTTTGATAATATCTGGGAGGCAGTTGAACGGACTGGAGAGGGGTAGTGCCTAGGGTACAGCAGGACGCCCCCAATACAGGAATGACCCCCCCCCCCAATACAATACCCCCCCCCCCAGGCTTGTGTGTCTCCCTGTTACAGGTACTAGATTGGGTGGGAAAGGGGATTCCCTGATAGCCAATCAGATCCCCAGTCAGGTGCAGGTATAGGTGAGATGGTAATGCCCAGGAGCTAGCAATCTAATAGAATGGTTGGCTCTGCTCATATACATGTCTGTGTATAGGAACCCCAGGCTGAGAGCCCTTCCGCCCCACTCACTGGCAGCTAGGCTTAACCCCTTCCTGCCCAGCTGTAGCTCTTGGTGTATATTGTTTGTAGTGCTCAGGATATGCACCTAGGCTATTGTACCGTATGGGTTACGGTGTATATACACTTAGGCTATCCTACTGTACCGTATGGGTTACAGTGTATATACACTTAGGCTATCCTACTGTACCGTATGGGTTACAGTGTATATACACTTAGGCTATCCTACTGTACCGTATGGGTTACGGTGTATATACACTTAGGCTATCCTACTGTACCGTATGGGTTACGGTGTATATACACTTAGGCTATCCTACTGTACCGTATGGGTTAGGGTGTATATACACTTAGGCTATCCTACTGTACCGTATGGGTTACGGTGTATATACACTTAGGCTATCCTACTGTACCGTATGGGTTACGGTGTATATACACTTAGGCTATCCTACTGTACCGTATGGGTTACGGTGTATATACACTTAGGCTATCCTACTGTACCGTATGGGTTACGGTGTATATGCACTTAGGCTATCCTACTGTACCGTATGGGTTACGGTGTATATGCACTTAGGCTATCCTACTGTACCGTATGGGTTACGGTGTATATACACTTAGGCTATCCTACAGTACCGTATGGGTTACGGTGTATATACCCTTAGGCTATCCTACTGTACCGTATGGGTTACGGTGTATATACCCTTAGGCTATCCTACTGTACCGTATGGGTTACGGTGTATATACACTTGGGCTATCCTACTGTACCGTATGGGTCACGGTGTATATACAGGGGGCCGTGCCGCTGTACCGTATGGGTCACGGTGTATATACAGGGGGCCGTGCCGCTGTACCGTATGGGTCACGGTGTATATACAGGGGGCCGTGCCGCTGTACCGTATGGGTCACGGTGTATATACAGGGGGCCGTGCCGCTGTACCGTATGGGTCACGGTGTATATACAGGGGGCCGTGCCGCCGTACCGTATGGGTTACGGTGTATATACAGGGGGCCGTGACGCTGTACCGTATGGGTTACAGTCAATGAATGGTGGGCTACAGAGCATGTACCAAGAAGCGTTTGAATTAGCCTGTGGCGGGCTGAGCGCCTCCCTGCAGGGTTAGACTGCTATAGGCTGTTATCATTGTGTGGGAAGATTCTGGAACAGTGCAGAAGTGCTGATACGTCCCCTTTGGGGGCCCCGGCACCCTCCCCCTGCTTGGGGCTGTGCAGGCGACACTTAGGTAGCAATTATCAGCTGAGCACAACTAGATGTAAACAAGACTGGCTGCATAGCTCCCAGCACTGTTACAGGTAATCGTAGGCAAGCATTCGTGTAACCCCCTCTGCCAGGAATGCTGGGAGTTGTAGTTTCTCTTTGCAATAAGAGCAGCAGTTTATGTGTCTTTGGCAAGCTGTGAGCTTGGTATCAATTCCAGTTAGAGCATTATATTTATTGCTAATATTATTATCCTGTGTTTATACTGCACTTACATTTTCTGCTGAGATGATACATTATTCCCATCAGTCCCTGCTCCAGTGAGCTTACAATCTAAGGTCCCTATCACATTCCCATCAGTCCCTGCCCCAGTGGAGCTTACAATCTAAGGTCCCTATCCCATTCCCATCAGCCCCTGCCCCAGTGAGCTTACAATCTAAGGTCCCTATCACATTCCCATCAGTCCCTGCCCCAGTGGAGCTTACAATCTAAGGTCCCTATCACATTCCCATCAGTCCCTGCCCCAGTGAGCTTACAATCTAAGGTCCCTATCCCATTCCCATCAGTCCCTGCCCCAGTGAGCTTACAATCTAAGGTCCCTATCACATTCCCATCAGTCCCTGCCCCAGTGGAGCTTACAATCTAAGGTCCCTATCACATTCCCATCAGTCCCTGCCCCAGTGAGCTTACAATCTAAGGTCCCTATCACATTCCCATCAGCCCCTGCCCCAGTGAGCTTACAGTCTAAGGTCCTTATCCTATTCCCATCAGTCCCTGCCCCAGTGAGCTTACAATCTAAGGTCCCTATCACATTCCCATCAGCCCCTGCCCCAGTGGAGCTTACAATCTAAGGTCCCTATCACATTCCCATCAGCCCCTGCCCCAGTGAGCTTACAATCTATGGTCCCTATCACATTCCCATCAGTCCCTGCCCCAGTGAGCTTACAATCTAAGGTTCCTATCCCATTCCCATCAGTCCCTGCCCCAGTGGAGCTTACAATCTAAGGTCCCTATCACATTCCCATCAGTCCCTGCCCCAGTGAGCTTACAATCTAAGGTTCCTATCCCATTCCCATCAGTCCCTGCCCCAGTGGAGCTTACAATCTAGGGTCCCTATCACATTCCCATCAGTCCCTGTCCCAGTGAGCTTACAATCTAAGGTCCCTATCACATTCCCATCAGTCCCTGCCCCAGTGGAGCTTACAATCTAGGGTCCCTATCACATTCCCATCAGTCCCTGGGAGTTGCAGTTCAGCAGCACTTCCTGGCTACCTTCTGGCTGAGGGTCTGTCTCTGTAAATGAATGTCAATGTGTATTACCACCACCTTCCATGGTATATGAGGCCAGTAATGCCAACTTACACCAAGTTGGCAGCCTATTGGCCAAAACAATGCCCCCCCCCCCCAAACAATCTTTCTGTATCATATATCAATCAGAAAGGCCGGAAGTTCCAGTGTCTAATCCAACGTTTACTGCCTTGTCTGCAGGAAGAGCAAACATGGTAAAGGAAACTGGATATTACGACCTGCTTGGCGTAAGGCCCTCTGCGTCCTCAGAAGAGATAAGGCGAGCGTTCAGACGCCTTGCATTAAAGTATCACCCTGACAAGAACCCCAGTGCTGGGGAAAAGGTATGGCTACCAAGAGCAACCTGTGGGCCACCTGTCATGGCTTCTTGCTTTTCTTCTACAAAACTTGTCCATACATGGTAAGATTTGCTAGGTTGGTGAGGGTGCCAAACGAGCAAATCTCTCCCCCTGATATGCCCACCTTGGGAGGGCGGAATAGTGCTAATGCCAAACGATCGCAATCAATTATGTGGATAGGACTGAATTAATGAGCCGATGCAGTCCTCGATCCGATGAACAATCAAGCCTGTCTGGTCAATTTTAAGTCAGTTATTTGTCGGGTTGGCCCTTTGGGGGGGTGCTCATACACGGGCAGATCGGCTTCCGAGTCGGTCTTAAGGTGGCCATACACGGGCAGATTTTAGCTGCCGCTTCGGCACATGGATGGGCACCCCCAATGGGCCTATCAGACCGATATCTGGCCTAAAATACGGCAGATATCTATAGGACAGGTTTGATTTTCCGTCGGATCAAGAACCGCATCGGCTCCACGATCCAACTGCGCCTACGCCCGTCCTTGTAATGCAGTTGTTTGGCCCTAGGGCCAATCGAATTAGCCTGATATCGCCCACGTTTAGATGGGCATATTGGGAGAAGATCTGCTCGCTTGGCGATTTTGCCAAACAAGCATATCTTCCAGCGTATGGCCACCTTTAGGGACCCGAATCGGCAGCTGAAATCTGTCTGTGTATGGCCACCTTTGGTTTCAATGAAGCCAAAATGGCAACCACAAATAAGGGTCGTCCAACCTTTTAGACAGGGACCCATCTTTGTATTGCAGCCATAATACATAAAGGGGAATTTATTGAACGGGGGTAGGCATCACACTTAACTCTGAAATCTGTCCTCACAGAAATTCATATTGACCGTATCCTAATTTAAACAGTTTAAACAGATCTCCAAAGCCTATGAAATTCTCCACGACTCGCATAAAAGAGAACTGTACGACCGCGGCGGAGAGGATGCCCTCACAGGCAACAGCACGGGGTGCAGGAGCGCCTTCGATTCCCCATTGGACATATTCAACCTGTTTTTTGGTGGCAGCACTAGAGTACACCATCAGGCAGAGAGGAAAGGTACGCCATTATTTCCTGCTTGCTGCGCTCAATGAGCCATCATAGAGCACCTTTAGTAGCTTCTCCCACACTTCAGCACTGGTATGGGGTTATGGGAAATGGGTACTTTCCCCCCGATACCCCAAGCATTATGGCCGCCGTCTAACTGTGTGTGTCGTTTCCTCCATCGTCTTTAGGGAAGAGTGTAGCCCACCACCTTCCTGTGTCATTGGAAGATCTGTACAATGGTGCAACAAGAAAACTGTCCCTACAGAAGAATGCCATCTGTGCGAAGTGCAAAGGTATGTGCTCAGAGGAATGCAGCTTTATAGGGCCATAACCCTGTGGTTCTTATATCTAGAGACTTATGAGATCAGGGCTTTGTTCTCCCTGTACTCCATCATGGTGTTTCTGACTCAGCCTTCCTTATCTGACACCAGCTGCTCTTAAATATGGGCTGGAAATTGAGCTGAAGTCACTGGGGTTTAGTCAGATAAGGGAATAATGAATATGATACAGCCATAGCTACTGTAACTCATAGCCTATATACATGTAAACCATACATCTATATCAGTAAAGAAATTCCACTGAACTAAGTACAATTCAGCAGGAACTTTCCTTAAGTTCACTCATAGCCTGTACAGAGAGATACCATAAAACTATGGCAGCATAGGGATTCCCCTGTACTAAGCATAATTCAGCAGGAACAGCCCCCTATGTTTTCTCATAGCCTGTACAGAGAGATTCCATAAAACTATGGCAGCATAGGGATTCCCCTGTACTAAGCACAATTCAGCAGGAACAGCCCCCTAAGTTTGCTCATAGTTTTTACAGAGAGATACCATAAAACTATGACAGCATAGGGATTCCCCTGTACTGAGCACAATTCAGCAGGAACAGCCCCCTAAGTTTGCTCATACCCTGTACAGAGACATACCATAAAACTATGGCAGCATAGGGATTCCCCTGTACTGAGCACAATTCAGCAGGAACAGCCCCCTAAGTTTGCTCATACCCTGTACAGAGAGATACCATAAAACTATGGCAGCATAGGGATTCCCCTGTACTGAGCACAATTCAGCAGGAACAGCCCCCTAAGTTTGCTCATACCCTGTACAGAGAGATACCATAAAACTATGGCAGCATAGGGATTCCCCTGTACTGAGCACAATTCAGCAGGAACAGCCCCCTAAGTTTGCTCATACCCTGTACAGAGAGATACCATAAAACTGGCAGCATAGGGATTCCCCTGTACTGAGCACAATTCAGCAGGAACAGCCCCCTAAGTTTGCTCATACCCTGTACAGAGAGATTCCATAAAACTGGCAGCATAGGGATTCTTGGGTAGATTCAAGGCCTCCTCTTTACAGATTGAGGCAAAATAACAGTTACATTGTAGTTGAGGTTCTAAAAAAAAACCAAAAAACCAACCTGTTAATCAGGTTCAGCCTTTAATTTGATCCAGAGGATTAACTTCCAGTGACTAAAACCTAATTATTTCTTAAGTTAATCACCACTCACTGCCTTTCTAGGATCCCATAACTTGGCTTTATTATGAAGGGCCCCTTCCTTTGCTGAAGTTTCAGTCTCCCGTGCCTCCAACCTAAGTTGTAAATTGGTTTATAGATACTAATTAGTGGATTAAGGTCTGATCTTGAACATAGGTCTGAGAAATGCCGGTGTTTACCAGCATGACTGTGCCTGCTGTGTGGGTTAGGCACTCAGGTATTCAGTCTATTTGTGAATCAGACCCAACACACTATTTGTGCTAAATGGTGCATGTACATTCCAAGGGGATGAAATATGGTGCCTAGAAAGTAACAGTTCCGTCTTGCACCACTAGGAGGCAGGGCACTTGTAACCTGACTTGCAATACCCCAGTGAAACAGTCTTTTCATCTGAATTAATGAAGCAAATTGGATCTTTGGCAGCCATTCACTTTGTGTCTGTTTCCCCACAGGCAGCGGTGCCAAACAGGGATCCATAACCAAGTGTCCCAAGTGCCAGGGGTGCGGCATAGAGGTACATTTACTGACCCACATACCCGGGGTCATGAGTCAGATCCAGACCCCCTGCTCCGAATGCAACGGGAAAGGCGAATGTATCCGATTACGAGATCGGTGCCAGGTCTGCAGCGGGAGGAAGATTATCCGAGAAAAGAAGATCCTAACTGTGCACATAGACAAAGGTTGGTACTTTGCGCATTCAAAGAAAGATTAGTAACCCTGACAAATGGAATAGTCCGTGGCGCTCTGGGATATTCACTATTATGCCACATTGAGGTAAGGCAGCCCAGATGGGTAATAATATTATAGAGGTCCTGGAGCCAAAAGCCAAGGTTAACTAGGCAGTTAAGTCAAGGTTAGGTGAGAATCATATTATTTAGGGAACTTTTCTTCCCCTTGAATGGGTATGCTAAGGCTCCCAGTCTGTTACCAGCA
Source organism: Xenopus tropicalis (assembly GCF_000004195.4). Classification (NCBI taxonomy): domain Eukaryota; kingdom Metazoa; phylum Chordata; class Amphibia; order Anura; family Pipidae; genus Xenopus; species Xenopus tropicalis. Next base: position 132,481,054 of record NC_030684.2, on the reverse strand, counting down.
TTGTGATGGCAGGCAGTTTAAGCAGTAGTAGGGCTTCTGCAACAAACCATTTAAGATGCTTCACTATTCCTTATGTGGTTTTTTTCCTATATCCATTCAGGCATGAAGAGTGGCCAGAAGATCATTTTCCATGAAGAAGGAGACCAGGCTCCTGGCCTGCAACCAGGCGATATCATTATAGTCCTAGATCAGAAATCACACCCAGTCTTTCAGCGGAAAGGGCATGACCTGGTCATGAAAATGGAGATCCAGTTGGCCGACGCTCTTTGCGGATGTAGGCAGAGTATAAAGACACTGGATGGCAGGACACTGTTGGTCACGTCACAGCCAGGTATGGAGCCCATCTTGGTACAGGGCACAACATAGGAGGTGATTTATTTCATTGGTTTGTAAACTCAAATATATTATGCATCTACTCTCCTGCAGGTGAAGTGATCAAGCCTGGGGACATTAAATGTATTCCAAAGGAAGGGATGCCTATTTATCGAAACCTATATGAGAAAGGAAGCTTGATAATACAGTTCCAGGTAAGGCATATGTGATTGTATCTGGGATAGACAGTAGGTACGAGTGTCGGTGGGATAGACAGTAGGTACGAGTGTCGGTGGGATAGACAGTAGGTACGAGTGTCGGTGGGATAGACAGTAGGTACGAGTGTCGGGGGGATAGACAGTAGGTACGAGTGTCGGTGGGATAGACAGTAGGTACGAGTGTCGGTGGGATAGACAGTAGGTACGAGTGTCGGTGGGATAGACAGTAGGTACGAGTGTCGGGGGGATAGACAGTAGGTACGAGTGTCGGGGGGATAGACAGTAGGTACCAGTGTCGGTGGGATAGACAGTTGGTACGAGTGTCGGTGGGATAGACAGTTGGTACGAGTGTCGGTGGGATAGACAGTTGGTACGAGTGTCGGTGGGATAGACAGTAGGTACGAGTGTCGGTGGGATAGACAGTAGGTACCAGTGTCGGTGGGATAGACAGTAGGTACCAGTGTCGGTGGGATAGACAGTAGGGACAAGTGTCGGTGGGAAATGCTGATGGGAAAATTAAGCCTGCCTGATAAACATCTGCCCAATTTCCAGCATGATATCGGTTGGGTAGGCCCATCAGAGGGCCCCATACACAGGCAGATAAAGCTGCTGAATCGTTCGCCAGTTCAAATCTGCCCGTGTATGCACCTTTACCCTAAGTTTTTTTGTTTTTTTTTTTAAATGCCAATGCCACACCCATGGTTTTATCTTCTGTCTTGTCTGCAGATACATTTCCCAGAATCTGGTTGGCTGAATGGAGAACACCTGACCCAGCTGCAAGGCTTGTTCCCTTCCCGAGAGGAGCCCATCATTACAGAGGATATGGAGGAGGTCAGCCTGGCAGAGTATAACCCCTACGAGGACCAGAAACAACGAGGCAGACAGGAAGCCTATGAGGAAGACGAGGCGGTGCCTTTGCAGCGAGTCCAATGCCAAACCTCATGATCGCTGCTGTCCTGCTCCCTCTCTGCTCAGTTCATTCCGGAATCCGAGTGGGCGTTGCTTGTTTCTCCCCTCGTGCAGGGAGGCCATGTTCTAGGGACCTTGGTCGGGGCACAATTCCTTGCGTACTCTGCGCTCCAGCACCTTGTCTTCCTTATTGCCGCAGTCCATTGGGCCCCAGTTGAAATGAGCCAAACTGTGCCGATCTGCACGACGTGAAGTTGTGAAACTCCTGCTGATAAAACGGTGCTACCTCCTCCGAAATATGAAAGTCTTAATGTACATTATGTTTATAGGATGTAATTAGGGGTATAGCACAGGTAGGACTTCCAACCGTCTCACAACCTCAGTCATATTTACTTGCTGATCTGCAGTCGACTCAAAGCCAAAGTTGGACGGGGCCGGCCAGTGACTTCTCATCAGCAAATCCACCCCCTATATCCTGTAATGACACTGCTCAGGGTGTAGGATACCCAATTAGACCTGCCATGTTAATATCGGTTACAGGGTACCGCAGGAGTCTCGGTGATGCTCAGGTCTGGCTCCCAGACTCCATCCAGCAGGCACCGGCCATCGCTACATGCAAAAGCCATAGGGTCGCCACCATGGATAGTCTTTGGTTATTGAGTTACTTCCTCAGTTAACTTTATGGTAATAAAAAATGTTCGAGTTCTTTAAGACCCCATCGTTTTACGAACTTCCTTTTATCCTCATAGGTGACAGCGCCACCTTGTGTGCATTCTGTGAAATTCCAGTCTAACGCTAGTGCAATCTAATATAATATAAAGTTCACCTTTCTAATCATGAAGTCTTTCCACTATGTCATATATATCAAACACAAGGCCCGGGGGCCAAATCCGGCCCACCTGGCTGTTTTATGTTGCCCTTGGCGTGTCTGACCATCCAGCCTGATCAAATTCCATTTTCCTCACATAGTAACTAAGACTAAGGGGTATATTTATCATGCTGTGTAAAAAGTGGAGTGAAGCATTACCAGTAATGTTGGCCAAGGCATCCAATCAGTAATCAGATTTCAATAGTAGCAAAGCATCTATTGGCTGCTATGAGCAACATCACCGGCAATGTCTTACTCCACTTTTTACACATTGTTATAAATATACCCGTTAGTATCTTACTAAGTATATTAATACTTGTGTTTTAGATTTCGTCCCCCTTATGTGATTGAGTTTGACACCCTTGCACTATGCAATATTCTGTGAAAGAAATGTCTAGGGTGCAGTTTACCCTAGCAACCAGGCAGTGGTTGGAATCAAATACTGGAAGATGAATAGGAGAGGCCTGAATAAATGAACAGTGACTACACTGTCATTTTAAAGAGCAGTTGTGGTTTTTTGGCTGCTGGGGTTAGTGACCCAATGCCATTAACAGCTGGAAAGAGGCAAAAGATTCAAAAACTATAAAAAAAAAAAAAACAGCCCCTTTAAACTTTTCATGGGCCCAAACCCACCTGGCCCAGCATAGAGCAAATCTTTTTTTCTTTTAAATTAAGTCCAAATTTCCTATTCCTGATCTTAAGCATTTTAGGCAGTGTTTCTTACACAGATATATGTATAAATATAATAGTGGATCATATAATAACCTTTCTAATGTTTTATTTACCAGTAGGTCCTTCCAACGGACACGAGGGCACCCACTCCGTTTAGAAGAAGGGAGGTTCCGTTTAAATATTGGGAAAGGATTTGTTACAGTGAGAGCTGTGAGGTTGTGGGATTCCCTCCCCGAATCAGTCGTACTGGCTGATACATTATATAGGAATGGGCTGTTTTCCCCTCTGAGACAAATTAGAGAGGCTTCAGATGGGGTTTTTGCCTTCCTCTGGATCAACTAGTAGTTAGGCAGGTTATATATAGGCATTATGGTTGAACTTGATGGACATGTCTTTTTTCAACCTAACTTACTATGTTAGATTGTTTGCATAAATGAATATACGTTTCTGGACCAAACCTCCAACGCTGTGTGGAACATGTCCATCAAACTAGCTTGCTACTGAATTTGGGTCCCAAAAATATACCCCCAGCACAGGATACTCCAGGCAGGGGCCCCATGGTTGTGGGGGTCTGCAGAGAGGGCAGGGATTATGGTGTGGGCAAGACTTTGTGTGCAATGGGCACAGTTTGGGCAGATAACAGCAATGCAATTCAGCTTTTTTTCTTATTCTACTGCCTGCTAGTAGTTGTGTAGGGACAAGTAACCCCAACCCTCTATAGGGGGGCTGCCCTGCAGAGTGGCAAACTTAACCACTGTCTGCCTGGTGTCCCATTTCCCCATTAAAAGTACCAACATTTGGGCTGTGACCAAAAGAATGTCACATTAATTGTAGGGAGGTATCAGGGGCATTACTCTTTCTCTGAAGGGACTTTATTCTGTGTGGGTGCCATCTGCATAGGTGTGAAAGGAGCTGTTCATTGTTAAATTAACTTTAAGTATGATGTAGAGAGGGCAATTCTGGGACAATTTGCAATTGGTCTTCATTTTTTATTAATGGTAGTTTTTTCTAATTATTTTACTTTTTGTTCTGCAGCTCTCCAGTTTGGAATTTCAGCAGTAAGCTGGTTGCTAGGGTCCAGTTTACCGTAGTAACAAGGGAGTGGTTTGAAAGAGAGACTGATAAATGATTGGTAGATTGCTAAATAGAAAGAGAGGTAATTATAGTAACAATCAAGTTGTAGCCTCACAGAGCAATAATTCAAAAACTATAAATGATGAAAAATTAAGACCAATTGAAAAGTTGATTAGAATTGGCCATTCTATAACATATAAAAAGGTGAACTACCCCATTAAGTCATAAGTGGGGGTTGCCATTTTGGCCCTCGCCAGAACCGCATCTATAGGCGGCAGTGTAACTGCAGTCTAAAAAATAAGCAAAAATCAAACATGTTCTAATGTATAATTATAAGGAATTTTATTATTCTTCTCACTCCACTGGGTGGCGCTGTTTGACCATTATGTTCTTTTTTCCCCTATTTTCTCTCTGGCAGTGGGTATGCTTTGGCTCTAGCAGCTCACTCTTTAGCTGCTTTTATTCTTGTTAGCTGTGCTTACCTGTATCTATTTAAATAAGTCGTCTATTGTGTTTTTATAGAAACTCCAACATCCAGCATCACCCAGAGAGGAACGCTATGTATATAATATTACGTAAGGAGTCATTACATGTATTGGCCACAGGAGGTCAGTATTGTAACGTTACCTACACTAAGAAACAGGGCAGGGGCTCTATTGTTAGATATCATGGGCTACTCTGTATCATTCATGTATTATAAGGGATAATGTACCCCCTACTGTAAATGGTAAGGATATTAGCAGTCACTGAGGGGTTCTGTGCCCATATAAAGGCACAAGGCTGCAGGCTGAGTTATACAGGGAACTCTGAGTATCACTCATGTATTATAAGGGATAATGTACCCCCTACTGTAAATGATAAGGATATTAGCAGTCACTGAGGGGTTCTGTGCCCATATAAAGGCACAAGGCTGCAGGCTGAGTTATACAGGGAACTCTGAGTATCACTCATGTATTATAAGGGATAATGTACCCCCTACTGTAAATGATAAGGATATTAGCAGTCACTGAGGGGTTCTGTGCCCATATAAAGGCACAAGGCTGCAGGCTGAGTTATACAGGGAACTCTGAGTATCACTCATGTATTATAAGGGATAATGTACCCCCTACTGTAAATGATAAGGATATTAGCAGTCACTGAGGGGTTCTGTGCCCATATAAAGGCACAAGGCTGCAGGCTGAGTTATACAGGGAACTCTGAGTATCACTCATGGGGTAATGTACACCTTGTAGTATATTAGAAGTCTCTAATATATTGTGTATTATTTCCTATAACAGGTTTCAATGTTGGGACAGGAGTCATAGATAGATAATTGCTCTATATTCTGTGGGTTTAAGGAAAAGAACTATAAAAAGAAGTGTAACATTGGAATAGAAGAGGGGGGGGGTATCTGGACATTCTTTCCCTAAAACTATAACTAAGAACTAAAGACGGATTATGGATCTTTACTGGCTGCCTATTGTGCTACGAAGATGTTCTTTCCATATGGAGGAGATTAAGGAGATCGGGGCTAGGGGTAATATATACGCCAAACTCATCCAATCGTCTTTTTTTATGCCTTTTTATGGGCTGACAATTACATTTCAATATGGAACTGACCATTTAAAGCGCAAGTATGAAATACGCAGATGTACAAATATGCCTTTTATTCTGCGCCACTTACTGTACCCTCATCTGAAATCAATGGCTGATCCTTGTACCACTCTCTGCCAACAGATGGCGCTGTTTATTCACGTTAATACAGATCAGTTCTGCTGTGCCAGGTACAGAAGAGCCCATTCATAGCACAGAATGCCATATATTTAACCCTAAATGCTTCCATTTACCCAGCATGCCATGGTGATAGGGTGGCACCTGAGGCAGAAGCGCCACTCAGCACAAGCGTTACAAGCCAGCTGGCTTCCAGGGGTCGGTGGCAGCCGTAACTCGCACCTTGTCTCCAGGCTGACGCTTCAAAGGGGAACAAAGCGGGTGCGATAAGAGGGCACAGGTTCCGCCCTGACGCTAGCGAGAGAGAAAGGGTCATTATCCAACGCGGGGAAACCGTAGCTCCCCCAGAGCATTCCTGCCCAGAGTCGCATAGAATTCTATGCCCCACGCATTTTCAGCGCTTATCGGCGGAATCGGGTCTATTCACTCTTGCACCGTCTCTTTGTTCCATCTGCCCTAAATCTCACTGAGCCGCCTTTATACTGGCACTGCCCTTGTCTCAGTGGCAGGGCCTCCAGCAGAAACGTTGCGGCCCCTCTGGTTATTTATATGGGGCCCCCCATAGTATCAAAATGTTGTCTACACCCCTTGTGTGTGCAATATAACCAGCTGCTGTTACTCTATAATAAGCCGTTCATATAAAGTGTTCCATTGATTAATGTGCTAATAAGTCCCTTAGTTTATAGGGGGTCAGTGGAGTTGGCCCTAAGTTTAACCCTTTCCCACCTACCTGCCCCTGCTCTGCGCTGTCATTGCTTGGCATGGAAGTTACATACGTTTTTGCATAAGTTCAGGGGCCCAATGATATTGCTGTGGGGCCCGATAACCAATCAGTAGTAGTTCATAAAAACAGTAACAGAATTAATGTGCTAATAAGTCAGTATTTTAATCAGGGGGTCAGTGGAGTTTATATGTAAGTTCAGGGTCGGACTGGGACACCGGGACACCAGGAAAATACCCAGTGGGCCCCGGGCTTGGAGGGCCCCAGCGGCCCAGACCCGACCCTATTGCCGCTTCCTCTGGCCTCCAATGTCCTCCCCTGACGCGTTTCACATGTGCGCGTTCATGGGAGGTTGTCAGACAGGGGCCCCTGCGGGGGACAAGGCAGCTTAGGGGGTGCGGGGCCCCTGGGGCTGCAACCCCAGTGGGCCCTGCACCCCCCAGTCTGACCCTGTGTAAGTTACGTAAGTTTCTTTGAAAGGGAGGGGTTAGGGGTGCGCTGCGGCGGGGGCCCCTGCGGGGGATGTGGCAACTTGGGGGGTGCGGGGCCCTTGGGGCGGCAGCCCTGGTGGGCCCTGCACCCCCCCAGTCCATCCCTGTGTAAGTTACATAAGTTTCTTTGAAAGTAATGTAAGTTTTTGCACAAGTTACATAAATTGTGTGAGCGTCGGGGCCCCTTCTGGCCCAGATCATACTGAGCACGTGCAGTGCCACTGACACCTCTAACAGAATCGAAGATGGGGAACTCCAGTGACAACTGTGAAGTCCTGGATCATTACTACTAAAGAGATGCTGGAACTTTAGGCTGGTGCAGTATATAAATCATAGCATTTCTAGCCAAATTCATTTTTAGGCTTTAGTTCCCCTTTAAAGTCCTGCAATTTCTGGCTAATATAGGGGGATGGGGCTTGGGTGGGTCATTAGCAGGGTATTGGCATACTCAGGTAGATAAAGGCCAAGGGCACTGGCAGATATCCTTCAAGATCAGAAGGCATTTGGGTAATGCAACGTAGGGCATTAACGGGCAGTAAGTGGTGGCCTAACTGCCTGTTATTGATCATAATTTAATGGAGAGCAGTGACAGACAGGCCTCAGTGTCGGAAAGATCTTGAGCTCCCAAAATGGTATTAATGTGGGCAGCCATGGTCAGGCTGAAAAATGGTGGTGAAATGGTGGAGAATGCGCCTCCTGTGTCATGTGACTAAGAGTAATGGCGCCTTGAGCTACTTGGACGGTGTGTGTGTTGTGTGACTAAAGTGTTCAGTGGGAACAAGTCCTAACAAATACCCAGGGCGTAGCCCGAGCCTTATCTCCTTGGCCATTGTGGCCGCATCGCAGCTCCCCGGGGGGTAGAGAAAACCTTTAGCAGAGAAGATAAATCCCATTAAAGGAACACCTGCTAATGAGCTCAGAAAGCATTTAGCCGCTCTGTTCCAGGAGGGTAAATATTCTGATTGGCCCATTTGCACAATGATAGCCAACCCCGCTCCCCAGCCGGCCCAGCTCGCTTTCAGCTAATGCTGTTTGCCTTTGGCATGAGTGGGATTATAGTGGGAGAGATGGGGGGCTTCCCTGCTGGCCGGAGACTTTAGAGAGAGCCATTCAGATACAATGCAGATGAGCTTCATTTGTGAGACATTAGTCCCCTAATTGCCATTGCCCGCAGGCACACACAGCCAATTATCCCATTAATTGATAAGGATCCCAGGGGGGGGTGGGTCAGAGAATCAGGCCAGTGAGCGCTTAGGCAAACGAGTTGGCAGTTTGGTACAGAAACTGAGTGGAACAAATAACTGACTTTATCAATAAATGATTGATTTGATCAATAAATTGCTCTTGCTGGATATTCCCATTCAAACGGATGGATAGGGGATTCTGAGAGTGGACTCCTCCCCCCAACGGGCTACGGAACAGTGGGGGGACACCCAATGGGGTAACTGTAGAAGAACAAGAAGACCCCTCAGGAACGAGGGGGCCCAGACCCCTATAATTGTGTAGAAATCCCACTCCCCCCAGTTGTTCTCCTACCTGAGAGTGGAAAGGGAGGCGGGGGGGGGACCTGAGGCTGTGAGGTAATGGGGTTGGGGGCTTTTGGAAGATTTTGTTGTGGGGGAGGGGGTCCAGCACCGACATTGCTCAAATTTGCCCCCCCTCCCGTATCACAGCCCTAGGATTTATTTACTAATACAAGTGCAGTGTGCAAAGTGCAACTGTGAGTGCAAGTTGCCATGCTTTTTACCCCCCCCCCCCCCATAATTGCAGGCTCAACGTGGCAATGTGTCTGATGCTGTTGGGGTTGATGCGTTAGAACAGGACTGTCCATCTGGAGGCCTGTGAGCTGGATGTGGCCCTCCAAGGCATTTTTATGGCCCCCAGTCTGGTTGAATGATCCATACACTTGATTGTATGATATTTTTATTTTAATTTACCCCCGTGGGATGTCGGGGGGGGGGCACGCACAATGACAAGCGGCAGGGGCAAGGGAGCACGGACTAGGGGCCGGCAGGAGGGGAGGCAGAAGCTATACAAAAGCTTTAGATGCCAGTACCATGAATGACTGGCACAGAATCCCGCATTGACCATGGCAAGTGGCGCCAGTAAATGAACCCTACAAACTGTCTTAAAACTTCCCCAAAGTGCTCCCTGTTGCCCCCTATTGGCTGGAGTGGGAAGCCAAGAACATTTTCAGTATGAAAAGTGCCGCTGCTGGATATTTGGCACAGGGGGCATTGTGACTGGTACTGTGCCAGGCACCCAAAAGTGCCCACTTGGGCAATTTCCCAGCATTCCTGAACCGCAAACAGATATTATTCAGCCCCATACCTGGTCCAATAAACTGCCTGCTCCGGCACATGTGACCTCATTGGCAGCCAATAGCATTTTTTTATGTAGACAGCATAACTAGAAGTGACTGGGCCCCACAGCATCATTTTAGGGCCCCTAAACATTGGCAGTTAGGGACCACTGGGCCCCTTACACCTTGTCCCCCCAGCAGCCCCGGGTTCTGCTTTCTCTATAGTTCTGCCACTGAATCCTACAACTCCAAAGTAACTCCTAACAGAACTGCAACTCCAACTACCATTTATTTGCCCCTCTAGGGCTCGTTTAATGACCCCCCCCCCCATACCAACTGCTGCCCCACACCATAAACTGCCACCTAATCCCATCTGGACAGAATAGTTACATCATTTACTCAAGCCTCAGAGTGACAAGTAATATTGTAGAAGGGAGGAAGAGGGTCATATCTTTTCTAAGAGAAAACAGCAGTAGCAACTTGCTTTATGGCAGGGATTCCAGATACACACCCAGGATCTGGGCAACTGTTTTACAAGGCACAATGCCGGCAGAGCAGATAGGAGCTATTGCCCCCTGGATCCTGCATGTAGTGGGGCCCCATAGAGCGGCAGTTGCAAGTAATAATAATGGAGGGGCAGCAGATATGGCTGTGGAAGGGTTACTTTCTCAGGGTCCAGCCTTGGACCGGAGAGCTGACACCTGCGCACACACTTGTGTCTACACTTATAGGGGGGAAGCTTTATGGGCGAGTGCCGGGAGTTTATTGCCGGGGGCCATATACCATTCTCAAGGGGCTGCTAAGTTATTCACACATCCCGGCCATTTCCTCTGCTAAATGCGGCCAGAACAGCTGGGGACAAACAATGGCGGGTTTCTCCATCTCTAATCGCTCGCTGCCTGCTCACCAGCAGGGGCAGTATGGGGACGGGGCATGGCTGGGGGTGCCCCGGGGTAGGTAGGTATAACTGGGTGTGTGCGTCTGGCTCACTACTGACACATCACATTCATTGTTTGACTATCAGTTTCCATGAACTCAGTACAGTCAGCAGCGCTCTGTGTGACTTGTAAGGGCCTGTCCCTATAGGAAGCTTCCATCTCTCTATTTGTCTGCACTGCTGGTTCTGACTCCTGAAACAAAAGCCAGCTGGTTAAAAGTCTTTTGCTGAACTGGGTGTGCAATGGCTCAGGCCTGTGCCCTGGGTACCCCTGGAACTATAGCGGGGTGACTGTTACCCCAATGTTTCTATATATCTGTAACCGTGTTATGGGCTAAGGGGGCCCAGCCTGAAGGCCAGTTAGGGGGGGATTTGGGGTGAGTGCTTATTTGTGCCCTGGGTACCCCTGGAACTATAGCAGGGTGACTGTTACCCCAATGTTTCTATATATCTGTAACCTTGTTATGGGCTAAGGGGGCCCAGCCTGAAGGCCAGTTAGGGGGGGATTTGGGGTGAGTGCTTATTTGTGCCCTGGGTACCCCTGGAACTATAGCAGGGTGACTGTTACCCCAATGTTTCTATATATCTGTAACCTTGTTATGGGCTAAGGGGGCCCAGCCTGAAGGCCAGTTAGGGGGGATTTGGGGTGAGTGCTTATTTGTGCCCTGGGTACCCCTGGAACTATAGCGGGGTGACTGTTACCCCAATGTTTCTATATATCTGTAACTTTGTTATGGGCTAAGGGGGCCCAGCCTGAAGGCCAGTTAGGGGGGGATTTGGGGTGAGTGCTTATTTGTGCCCTGGGTACCCCTGGAACTATAGCGGGGTGACTGTTACCCCAATGTTTCTATATATCTGTAACCTTGTTATGGGCTAAGGGGGCCCAGCCTGAAGGCCAGTTAGGGGGGGGGGATTTGGGGTGAGTGCTTATTTGTGCCCTGGGTACCCCTGGAACTATAGCAGGGTGACTGTTACCCCAATGTTTCTATATATCTGTAACCTTGTTATGGGCTAAGGGGGCCCAGCCTGAAGGCCAATTAGGGGGGGATTTGGGGTGAGTGCTTATTTGTGCCCTGGGTACCCCTGGAACTATAGCGGGGTGTCTGTTACCCCAATGTTTCTATATATCTGTAACCTTGTTATGGGCTAAGGGGGCCCAGCCTGAAGGCCAGTTAGGGGGGATTTGGGGTGAGTGCTTATTTGTGCCCTGGGTACCCCTGGAACTATAGCAGGGTGACTGTTACCCCAATGTTTCTATATATCTGTAACCTCTGGAAGGGTGGGGGGCAGTTATTCTGCATTCCCCCCTCACCTCTTGGCCTTGACCTACATGACCTACATGACTTCTCACGGGGTTTAGTTTTACAGCCCCACAATGCTGAGCATGTAACTGGTCGCTGCTGACCCGGGCAGCCATAATCATTGTGTCACTGTAGGGGCTGCCATGGGGGTCACATTCCGCTGAAAGGCAGAGAGGAACCAAACGATTAGCAGTTTAGCTACATTACAGGAAGGGACAAGTATGCCGATTGCAATGTAATGCAGCTAAGTGGGAATGAAGGCATGTGGGACACACAAATACAAAGGCTTAATGGCTCTGGGAGGAACAGAGGCACCGGGGCCCTTGATGTTATTATTGCAGGGGCTTAGGGGCAGGTAAGGGGTTTAGCCCCAGCAGGGTGCTAAGCTGTTTGGGAAGAGTTCTCCGCGGCAGGAAGGATCTAATGGGGCCAATGTATCAGCTGGAACCGGAGGGAATGGGCCGGGGCTACTGAGCCTTAGCGCCTTGTGTAAACGGAAACATAGAAACCCTAATGTAAACTGGTACTGAACTCTGTAATATAAAGTCATTATACGGTCCCAGTGGGCTTACAATTCATTTGTACAGGTAATTACTACTGAGAGCAGCCATTGCCCCGTACTGCACTGCTGGTTCTGACTTGTTATACAATGTAGCAAAGGGTCAGATCTCCTCCAGCCTACCTATCTATCTATCTATCTATCTATCTATTTATCTATCTATCTATCATCTATCTATCTATCTATCTATCATCTATCTATCTATCATCTATCTATCTATCATCTATCTATCTATCTATATCTATCTATCTATCTATTTACCTATCTATCTATCTATCTATCTATCTATTTACCTATCTATCTACCTATCTATCTATCTATCTATCTATCTATCTATTATCTATCTATCTATCTATCTATCTATCTATCTATTTACCTATCTATCTATCTATCTATTTACCTATCTATCTATCTGTCTGTCTGTCTGTCTGTCTGTCTGTCTGTCTATCTATCTATCTGTCTGTCTGTCTGTCTGTCTGTCTGTCTATCTATTTACCTATCTATCTACCTATCTATCTATCTATCTATCTATCTATCTATCTATCTATCATCTATCTATCTATCATCTATCTATCTATCTATCTATCTATCTCTATCTATCTATCTATTTACCTATCTATCTGTCTGTCTGTCTGTCTGTCTGTCTGTCTGTCTATCTATTTACCTATCTATCTACCTATCTATCTATCTATCTATCTATCTATCTATCATCTATCTATCTATCATCTATCTATCTATCTATCTATCTCTATCTATCTATCTATTTACCTATCTATCTATCTGTCTGTCTGTCTGTCTGTCTGTCTGTCTGTCTGTCTGTCTATCTATCTATCTATCTATCTATCTATCTATCTGTCTGTCTGTCTGTCTGTCTGTCTGTCTGTCTGTCTGTCTGTCTGTCCGTCCGTCCGTCCGTCCGTCCGTCCGTCCGTCCGTCCGTCCGTCCGTCTGTCTATCTATCTCTATCATAACATATGATATATGTAAAACAACTTCTGACCAAACCAAGTAGGAGTCCCAGTAGCTGTAGCTCTGTCCCTAATAGGCAGGAGAGAGGTGGGTACCCCGGGGCTGCCATAGGGCACAATGGGCCTGGAACTCACAGCCGTTAGATATGGATGGTGCCATTACACATAGGTTTCTATATAGACCTATGATAGAAACAAGGAGAGGCCTATGGATATTGCCCTAGGCTGGGTCCCACTAGGGGCAGGGTATATTGGGGCTCCTCTGGTAGGACAGACCGGCCATGGGTGGGATTTTGCTGCTCGTTGGCCTGGGCAACCTGCAATGTGTCACATTCAGAGCCCGGAGCTCAAAGCATTTGTTATAACCTTGTTACCTACCGGCTTGGGCCCTTTCTACTCTCTGTCCATGTTCTGCTCTGGGGACTAATGGAGATACCTTGGCCTATTCGACCCATTTGCTCTGATCTTTGGCCGTCCTGACAGGTGAAACCCCCCAGCCCAGATTATGACTCAGTTAGAAGTTATTTAGCCAAGAACAATGGGGGGTTTGGGGGGCACACACATTGTTTTTGGATAACAGTGACAAGGTGGCCCCTGAGCATTGGCCATTTAATATGGCGGCACCCAGCCATCCCATTCCCTCTCCCGCGGGGCTACTCATCTCTCTGAGTGACGGCTGAAGGGATTGTTTTGTCCTCGCTGGGGATGTGTCCCTTCCCCGTAGGCATTATTCTCCGTTTGCCTTTCCCATGTAAAAGAGGGGCTTTGGAATGACACAGCAGCCGGCCTTTGGAATGGAGATAAGGGGCTGAATTAGCAGTCTTTACAGAGCGACAGGCACAGCAGGGGGGTTAGGGTTCAGGAAGGATTAGGCATTGACTTGTTTCATGCTTAGGAATGTGTCAGGGGGGTTCCTTAACTCTACGGGGGCTGGAGGGTCACTGTGAGACGTAGGTTGGAAGTGATATATGCACAAAGCTGGAAATGAAATCCTTATAAACGGTGCTTAGTGATGTCATACGTTATAATCGGAGCTTAGTGATGTCATAAGTTATAATCATTGCTTAGTGATGTCATCTCTGTCACATGACTCACTGAAACTTGTGTATTATAATAAATAATGTACTCCCTGTTGTAACATATGAGGATATTCATATTCTGTGACTTATAATATCCCTATATGTTACAATAGGGGGTACTTTATTCACTATATAATATACAGGAGCCACAAATAACCTTTATATGGCCATGGAACTCCTCTGTGACTTATAATATCCCTATATTTTACAACAGGGGGTACTTTATTCACTATATAATATACAAGAGCCACAAATACCCTTTATATGGCCATGGAACCCCTCTGTGACTTATAATATCCCTATATGTTACAATAGGGGGTACTTTATTCACTATATATTATAAGGAACTCCTCTGTGACTTATAATATCCCTATATTTTGCAATAGGGGGTACTTTATTCACTATATAATATACAAGAGCCACAAATAACCTTTATATGGCCATGGAACCCCTCTGTGCCTTATAATATCCTTATATTTTACAATAGGGGGTATTCACTATATAATTCAGGATTAGTCGTATCATCCACACAAAGTATGTCTTCATATTATTAGAAGTTGTTTAGTCTATAGAACATTCTGGGAGCCCTTCTAATCAGTTGATTGGGGTTGCTCAGTTCCTAAGCCTACGTAGATAGGCCGACTCACCAAAACAGCAGTAAATTCATGTGTTTAGCCCCCTCCCTCCCCAGAGAACCTGCAGTAGAACCATTCCTTATGGCTTCTGTACAAACTCTCTGACATTAATGGGTTTTGGTAACAGATGGTCTTAAGTATGCGGAGCTCACCTCTGACCTCAGGCTTCCTAATGATGGCTTCCCAGGAGCGAGCAAACCCTACTATAGTTACCCTACTGAGCTCTAATATATTCAGTCCCTGCCCCAGTGAGCTTACAATCTAAGGTCCCTATCACATTCCCATCAGTTCCTGCCCCAGTGGAGCTTACAATCTAAGGTCCCTATCACATTCCCATCAGTCCCTGCCCCAGTGGAGCTTACAATCTAAGGTCCCTATCCCATTCCCATCAGCCCCTGCCCCAGTGAGCTTACAATCTAAGGTCCCTATCACATTCCCATCAGTTCCTGCCCCAGTGGAGCTTACAATCTAAGGTCCCTATCACATTCCCATCAGTCCCTGCCCCAGTGGAGCTTACAATCTAAGGTCCCTATCCCATTCCCATCAGTCCCTGCCCCAGTGGAGCTTACAATCTAAGGTCCCTATCCCATTCCCATCAGTCCCTGCCCCAGTGAGCTTACAATCTAAGGTCCCTATCACATTCCCATCAGTCCCTGCCCCAGTGAGCTTACAATCTAAGGTCCCTATCACATTCCCATCAGTCCCTGCCCCAGTGAGCTTACAATCTAAGGTCCCTATCACATTCCCATCAGTCCCTGCCCCAGTGAGCTTACAATCTAAGGTCCCTATCACATTCCCATCAGCCCCTGCCCCAGTGGAGCTTACAATCTAAGGTCCCTATCACATTCCCATCAGTCCCTGCCCCAGTGAGCTTACAATCTAAGGTCCCTATCACATTCCCATCAGTCCCTGCCACAGTGAGCTTACAATCTAAGGTCCCTATCCCATTCCCATCAGTCCCTGCCCCAGTGAGCTTACAATCTAAGGCCCCTATCCCATTCCCATCAGCCCCTGCCCCAGTGAGCTTACAATCTAAGGCCCCTATCCCATTCCCATCAGCCCCTGCCCCAGTGGAGCTTACAATCTAAGGTCCCTATCACATTCCCATCAGCCCCTGCCCCAGTGGAGCTTACAATCTAAGGTCCCTATCACATTCCCATCAGTCCCTGCCCCAGTGGAGCTTACAATCTAAGGTCCCTATCACATTCCCATCAGTCCTTGCCTCAGAGGAGCTTACAATCTAAGGCCCCTATCACACTCACCTTCACTGCGGTGTTCCATGGAAATCTCAATGTAAGCTGGCTACATGCAGTCTAAAGCCCTAGGCAACCTGGTCGGCTTGGCCCGTCCCAACTAGCCATCCCTTGGAACTAGAGGTACCTGTCTGATGCCCCTCCCCCACCGTTGCGCCCTAGACAGGTGCCGCTTCCGCCTACCCCTAGTTGCCCTGGCCAATACTACTAGGCCTGGCTCTGCTGTATAGTTCTAGAGTATTTAATCTTATCAGTCTCTTCATGCCAAGTCTCTATGGTAAATCCTAGCCACTTGCTACAGGTCTCATGTAGTCATTCAACTCCTTGATAAAATTAAACTTCCTGGGTAACTTTAGCTGGCCATACATGGGGGTATGAACTCATATTGCAAGGACACTACATGAGTAGATCTTTGCCTGATTTGCAAACTGAGGAGATGAACCAAGACATAGGTCACATAGGAGATCCATCAGAAAAGGACCACATCCGCTGCTTGATGCAAGGAATTTGATAGTAAAGGAGAAGCAAATAAAAGGCATTAGTGGCCCATTCATTTGGTGCAGGTCAGTTTTATCTAGAACCCAGGAATCACTAGACTGCTAGAAATCCCAGGTTTCTTTCACAGTAGGGTGAGCGGTTGCATTGCCACTCTGGTTGCTAAGGAGCACATTGGACCCAAGTACTTTTGTGAATGGAATGTTCAATTTTGTATGCATTTCAGCTCTGTGCACTTGCACCTACACAAGTTCCTATATGCCAAACTGAATTTCTAAGGTCTGCAATGGGCATTATAGCTTATTATGGTATAACATTAGTCAACAGGTTTCACCCAGTGGCGTAAAAATCCTTCGACGGGCCCCTTTGTGAAAGAAAGTTTCTGGAACCCGCCATGCTGACTCACCCCCCCCACCCGTGTGTGCACAAATGATAATGGATAAGGCAAAGCGGTGCCTCCGGGGGCTGTACAAGAGTTACGCCACTGGTTTAACCACCACAATACGACTAGCAACAAAAATGGTTGGCAATCCAATGAGAAAACAACATTCTTGGATGTTACGAGGAATGTCTTGGGCCAATCAACAGCACTAAATTGTGACACTCAAGATGCCCCATGTGACTAACATTAAGGGCGACATGTTTTCAGCTCAGATGTTTGGCTCCCATTAGTCTTCTGGTTTGAGCCGCACAGGCCAGAATAGATGACAGTCTTTGCCACATGATGATGAAAAGATAAGAGATGTGAGTCTTCCTCGGCCTCTGACCCATGTGTCAGTGATTGAGTGGGTGCTAAAACAGCTAACACATGCCTGTCAGGGACCGGAGAGAGGAAGACAAACGAGGGGGCTTTGTAGATGAAGATGAAAGGAGCAAAAGTGTCTGGCAGAGCTGGGCAGCTGGGCAGGAATGGGGCTTTGTCTTGCCAGGGCAGAGCTGGAGATTGCACAGGGCCAGTGTCAGTCATGCGCGGTGCCGGAGACACAAAGTCTAGCCCATGTGGCAAATTCCCGTCCCTAAAGGCATTGTTATTTTATTTTGGCCCAGTAGTCATTTGGGCAGCACAAGGAGTGTCCCCAGTCCTTAGAAGCTTCTCCTCAACCTTCTTCTGGATCATCTAGAAGCCAAGTATTTGAGTGAAGAGTTGAGCTCAAGGAATGTGTGTTGTTTCATGCTTAATTGCTATTTTACTACTGTGTATCCAGTAACTGCTGAACCATGCCGACATCCTTCATGCCTAATGCCCAACTATGTTTGCCCCTAGAGGCTGCCGGCATCCCCCCCCATTATCCCATGGCGCGTTCCTTCATGCCTAATGCCCAACTATGTTTGCCCCTAGAGGCTGCCGGCATCCCCCCCCATTATCCCATGGCGCGTTCCTTCATGCCTAATGCCCAACTATGTTTGCCCCTAGAGGCTGCCGGCATCCCCCCCATTATCCCATGGTGCGTCCCTTCATGCCTAATGCCCAACTATGTTTGCCCCTAGACTGCCGACATCCCCCCCATTATCTCATGGTGTGTTCCTTCATGCCTAATGCCCAACTATGTTTGCCCCTAGACTGCCGACATCCCCCCCATTATCTCATGGTGTGTTCCTTCATGCCTAATGCCCAACTATGTTTGCCCCTAGAGGCTGCCGACATCCCCCCCATTATCCCATGGCGTGTTCTTTCATGCCTAATGCCCAACTATGTTTGCCCCTTGAGGCTGCCGACATCCCCCCCACTATCCCATGGCGTGTCCCTTCATGCCTAATGCCCAACTATGTTTGCCCCTAGAGGCTGCCGACATCCCCCCCATTATCCCACGGCGTGTTCTTTCATGCCTAATGCCCAACTATGTTTGCCCCTAGAGGCTGCCGGATGCCCCTATAGAGTGCCACCATGGGAACGCTGCTTAGATCAGTATCTTGCAGTGGATGACACAATGTATGGGAGTGCACCCGTGCTTGTTGGAACACAACGCTGCCAAAGTAAACACATTTATACTGGGCTGAGACAAGCAGAGAAACCATGGATCAGAAGCTGTCTCTGCCTTACGTAACTCTCTCTTTCACAATTACCTATCACTTACAGCCCCGATGTGCAACCTGCCCTCCACTCGCTGTTGCCAAACTGGCCAAACTGGGATTTGTTTATCTCTAATACGTTTAGATTTTGAGCAACTATTCCTGATAAGGCCAAGAACTTACATCATATACATAAATATACATTGCACGGATCTCTTTACCCTTTGTTAAGTTTAACTCTTGCTCAATGGGAAATTGTACACAAGGTTTCTGGTTTTGTTGCCACTATACATGGAGTAGATAAGAGAAACCTCTGCAGCCGCTGGGCATTCAAGTAAAGGGTGCACCTTAGTGCTTTTGGGCACCGTAACTGCATTGTTTGGCCATTGAGAATGCCTCTATATGGACCCCAGTCTGTATTTGTAGACCCCAGCTTTTTTTGGGATGAAACATTTCCAGTTTTGTAGTGCAGGCACTCTGTTCTGTAGGGATCTGGCTGATTCACATAGCAGTCAGGCAGGCTCTTCTAGGGGCCTCATACATAAGCTGCTTATTTGGTCTAAAGGGGGTGCCAGGTTATATCGGCCCATTTATGTCCAGCAGGGTTGGACTGGGGGGGGGTGCAGGGGCCTCAGGGGCCCCTGCACCCCCCAAAAGGCCCCCGCCATGGCACTCACACCCCCCAGGGCCCCCCACCTCCTGTCAGGGAGTGCCCTGCGGGGATCGGGTCTGGGTTTTTTCCTAATGCCCCCACGGCCCAGTTCAACCCTGATATCCAGCTTAAAGGTGCCCATACACGGCCGATAGTAGCTGCTGATAACGGTCCCTTAGACAGATTTGGCTGCTTATCGGCCCCTGTATGGGCACTACAGACGGGCCTGCCCGACCGATATCTGGCCTGAAATCGGGCAGACATTGATCGGGCAGGTTAAAAAATGTAGTCGCATCAGGGACGGCATCGGCTCGTTGTTGCGGTCCCCGAGCCGACTGCGCCCATTACCACCGTCTTCATCCGATCGTTTGGCCCCAGGGCCAAACGACCGAATTAGCCTACATGTTCCCCGATATCGCCCACCCGTAGGTGGGGATATCGGGAGAAGATCCACTCTCTTGGTGACATCGCCAAGCGAGCGAATCTTAACGTGTATGGGCACCTTAAGACTTTTAGATGACCTTCCTTCACTCCTTTATGTAAAACTCTCTAAGCATCCTTATAAAGTTGGCCAGGAGTTTCGGGCCGCTGAATATCAGGCATTTTCAAAATAAATGTGTCATGGTTAAGATGATATACCAACTAACCATGCCTCTAATAACTACCCTAAAGGCCACTTTATGTTCCTTTATTGGAAAAACACACAACCAGCTCTAGTCAGACTACAGCAGCTTCAGCTTATGCTTGATCAGGGCTTACTTGTCCTTTAATACATTTTCCGGTGTTGGAAAAAAAGGGGAAAATTGCCAGTGCTCAGTTTGCCTTTAGATTATTTTTACAAAAAATGAAGTTTAATATCACACTTTGGCCAAAATATATAAGCTCACATACCAAGTCAAGGCCCCTCATTGTAAATGAGTTGTCCTGCAAACCCCTTATTGGGGGCAGAACAGCCCTATTGGGTTTATTTCATGGTTAAATGATTCCCTTTTCTCTGTAATAATAAAACAGTACCTGTACTTGATCCCAACTAAGATATAATTACCCCTTATTGGGGGCAGAACAGCCCTATTGGGTTTATTTCATGGTTAAATGATTCCCTTTTCTCTGTAATAATAAAACAGTACCTGTACTTGATCCCAACTAAGATATAATTACCCCTTATTGGGGGCAGAACAGCCCTATTGGGTTTATTTCATGGTTAAATGATTCCCTTTTCTCTGTAATAATAAAACAGTACCTGTACTTGATCCCAACTAAGATATAATTACCCCTTATTGGGGGCAGAACAGCCCTATTGGGTTTATTTCATGGTTAAATGATTCCCTTTTCTCTGTAATAATAAAACAGTACCTGTACTTGATCCCAACTAAGATATAATTACCCCTTATTGGGGCAGAACAGCCCTATTGGGTTTATTTAATGGTTAAATGATTCCCTTTTCTCTGTAATAATAAAACAGCACCTGTACTTGATCCCAACTAAGATATAATTACCCCTTATTGGGGCAGAACAGCCCTATTGGGTTTATTTCATGTTTAAATGATTCCCTTTTCTCTGTAATAATAAAACAGTACCTGTACTTGATCCCAACTAAGATATAATTACCCCTTATTGGGGGCAGAACAGCCCTATTGGGTTTATTTCATGGTTAAATGATTCCCTTTTCTCTGTAATAATAAAACAGTACCTGTACTTGATCCCAACTAAGGTATAATTACCCCTTATTGGGGCAGAACAGCCCTATTGGGTTTATTTAATGGTTAAATGATTCCCTTTTCTCTGTAATAATAAAACAGCACCTGTACTTGATCCCAACTAAGATATAATTACCCCTTATTGGGGCAGAACAGCCCTATTGGGTTTATTTCATGTTTAAATGATTCCCTTTTCTCTGTAATAATAAAACAGTACCTGTACTTGATCCCAACTAAGATATAATTACCCCTTATTGGGGCAGAACAGCCCTATTGGGTTTATTTAATGGTTAAATGATTCCCTTTTCTCTGTAATAATAAAACAGTACCTGTACTTGATCCCAACTAAGATATAATTACCCCTTATTGGGGGCAGAACAATCCTATTGGGTTTATTTCATGTTTAAATGATTTTATTAGACTTCCAAATTACAGAAAACCCCTTTATACAGGTTCCAAGCATTCTGGATAACAGGTCCCGTACCTGTACATGCTTTTCCCCAAGGACATACCTACAACAATGCGGTATCTATGCAATCTAGAAGGGTTTATTGAGCCTTACTAGTACATAGATTGAATATATCCTGTGCTATTGTGTATCAGCCTTACTAGGGCACCAATAAGCAGGTTTCAGCATGGCCTCGGCCAAGCCTGTAGCATTTTCGGCCTCAGTGCGCTCAAATGGGGAGCGTTAGCGCAGGAAGATAAGAGGCTGTTTTCACCGGTCTCAATGAGCAGAATTCCTTCATGCACTCACGGGCCCTAGCCAAGCGTGACGCCGGAGGCACCGTGTCGCTGGGGCTGAATGAATAGCTGAGTATTCCTTTTGTGCAGGGGAAATTCTGAGCTGAAGGACATTCTCATCTCATCATTGGTTGTCTTCGTTTTTATTGGCCAAGGTCAATTTTGAATTGTTTTTCTTCCCCTTCTCCAAGTCTAGGGTTCCAATAGCCTCCAATCAGTAGTAAGCAAGTGTGTTCTTCAGAAGAGGCAGGATGGTGGCTAAGCCCCAGAGCAATATCATTTTAGAGAACCCTAAAGTCCGGGCCCTGCTATGCCATTACATGCTGTGGCCTCCTAGAAATGTCAAGGTCTTTTTTCTCCGAGTACAGGTTGCCCTTATGTGTAACGGCAAACTGGGCAATTTATCTCGGGTTTCCCGTTTTGAGATCTTTGGACAAAGGAACTTCTTCCTAAACCATCATTTACACATCTGATAATGCTCTCATACAAGCCTTTGGAATGGACCCCACACTACAATAAGCTCCTTGTGCAATCATAGCATCTCCCAGAATCCTTGTGGGGAGGAAGTGTGGAATCCCAAACAGAGGGTGAGACAAATTCCCAAAGAAAGGGCAACATCTGGCCTCCAGCAGATTTTGGAATAAAGGCTTCAAACCTATTTGTGTGTGAGAAAGTCGACTAGGCTTTGTAGGAAGCATCTACTTTATAATATTGGAGGTTACTGCGATCCATCATAGGGTGGAACAGAGGAGAAAAGCTTTTCGAGATGGCGTTCCATGGGAGGTGGATTTAAGCTATTAATAATTAAGCGCTCACATTCATATGGACAGGAAGCTTTCACCCATTCTTTCCTCAGCCCATTCACTCATTTTTTGGGGGGATTATTCTTAGCTGTCTGCTCATTGAAGAAGTCTTCCTCATTGACTAGTTGAACAAGACAGATTGTATTTGGTTGGTTATTCTATCAACAATAAACTGAGGGGGGTGAAGAAGCGTTTTCCCAGTGTTGTACGGCTGAATGAGACCATATTGTGACTTCTCATGACTGCTGACTGGTCAAAATGACTATTTGGAAGGGGTTTTATAATATATGACTATATGTTCTAGCATATAATAAATAGAATTAGAATAGGCGCTGTATTGATCCTGCTGTGTGTTCTGGGGTATTATACATGGAATTGGCACTGTATTTATCCTGCTGTGGGTTCTGGGGTATTATACATGGAATTGGCACTGTATTTATCCTGCTGTGTGTTCTGGGGTATTATACATGGAATTGGCACTGTATTTATCCTGCTGTGTGTTCTGGGGTATTATTCATGGAACTGGCACTGTATTTATCCTGCTGTGTGTTCTGGGGTATTATACATGGAATTGGCACTGTATTTATCCTGCTGTGGGTTCTGGGGTATTATACATGGAATTGGCACTGTATTTATCCTGCTGTGGGTTCTGGGGTATTATACATGGAATTGGCACTGTATTTATCCTGCTGTGTGTTCTGGGGTATTATACATGGAATTGGCACTGTATTTATCCTGCTGTGTGTTCTGGGGTATTATACATGGAATTGGCACTGTATTTATCCTGCTGTGTGTTCTGGGGTATTACACATGGAATTGGCACTGTATTTATCCTTCTGTGGGTTCTGGGGTATTATACATGGAATTGGCACTGTATTTATCCTGCTGTGTGTTCTGGGGTATTATACATGGAATTGGCACTGTATTTATCCTGCTGTGTGTTCTGGGGTATTACACATGGAATTGGCACTGTATTTATCCTTCTGTGGGTTCTGGGGTATTATACATGGAATTGGCACTGTATTTATCCTTCTGTGGGTTCTGGGGTATTATACATGGAATTGGCTCTGTATTTATCCTGCTGTGTGTTCTGGGGTATTATACATGGACTTGGCACTGTATTTGTCCTGCTGTGTGTTCTGGGGTATTATACATGGAATTGGCACTGTATTTATCCTGCTGTGGGTTCTGGGGTATTATACATGGAATTGGCGCTGTATTTATCCTGCTGTGGGTTCTGGGGTATTATACATGGAATTGGCACTGTATTTATCCTGCTGTGGGTTCTGGGGTATTATACATGGAATTGGCACTGTATTTATCCTTCCATGTGTTCTGGGGTATGATACATGGAATTGGCACTGTATTTATCCTGCCGTGTGTTCTGGGGTATTATACATGGAATTGGCACTGTATTTATCCTGCTGTGGGTTCTGGGGTATTATATATGGAATTGGCACTGTATTTATCCTGCTGTAGGTTCTGGGGTATTATACATGAAATTGGCACTGTATTTATCCTGCTGTAGGTTCTGGGGTATTATACATGGAATTGGCACTGTATTTATCCTGCTGTAGGTTCTGGGGTATTATACATGGAATTGGCACTGTATTTATCCTGCTGTGGGTTCTGGGGTATTATACATGGAATTGGCACTGTATTTATCCTGCTGTGGGTTCTGGGGTATTATACATGGAATTGGTACTGTATTTATCCTGCTGTGGGTTCTGGGGTATTATATATGGAATTGGCACTGTATTTATCCTGCTGTAGGTTCTGGGGTATTATACATGAAATTGGCACTGTATTTATCCTGCTGTAGGTTCTGGGGTATTATACATGGAATTGGCACTGTATTTATCCTGCTGTGGGTTCTGGGGTATTATACATGGAATTGGCACTGTATTTATCCTGCTGTGTGTTCTGGGGTATTATACATGGAATTGGCACTGTATTTATCTGCTGTAGGTTCTGGGGTATTATACATGGAATTGGCACTGTATTTATCCTGCTGTGGGTTCTGGGGTATTATACATAGAAATGGACCTGGGATACTACAAAGGAATCCATGAGGAAAATATCTTTTATTATCCTTCTGATACACAAAAATCCCCATAAGCCTAGGGACATTAACACTTTATATCACTGCTGCACAACCCGCAGCCCTTTATTTGCTTTTAACAGCCAAGATGGGCAGTGGGAGTTTCAGTGCAACAGCTGATGAAGGTCCCAAACATATAAAGCAACCAATAACCGATACAAGAGGGGAAGAGAGCCCTGCCCAAAAGAGCTTACACTCTACAAGGAGAAAGATTTGAGACACAAGGTGCTAAAGCCCTAGCATTACAGGAGACCAGCCCTTGCTTGGTTGGGCTATAGGTGCAGACACCCAACTATGCATTCATGTTGATTTATTGGCAATGATACAGTCATAAATTCAGAAAACGTATTGTTCCGAGGTCTCGGGATCTGGGGGGTAGAGTCTTTTCAATGAATGAAGCTGTTTTACCCAGAAGGGGCAACGGGAGGTTATACAGTTTATACAGTATCCAAATGTACAATATGCAACATAAACTCTCTGAAATCATTTCCCCACATGACTCCATTGTTCATTGTGTCTGTGCAGACATGTCACGTTGCTGCGCCTATAGCTCCTTTCCATGCACATTGCCTCATTGGTTCATACATGCCCTGTAGTTGCTCTATAGACACACACTGGGAATAGCTACACGCTGTAGCAAGAACATTCATATGCCTACTTACTCATAATAATGCCCAGGGGCTGCTGTGAGAGGGCTATGCCTTGGCACCGGCAATGTGTTTGTGGGTGGGGGGTAAGGGTGGGTCTTATTATTTATAAATCAGTGATGAAGACACATTTGGATTTGTATCTATCATGTCAGGTAGAGACTTCATCGATTTGACCACCCAAGTCATGGGACTTGATCAACAGAAGATGATAAATGCTTAGCCATGGGCATAACAGGGCATAACTGGGGGTTGGGCCAAGATACACTGGTCCAAATGGGCACCCTCTGTTGTATTGTCGGAAGAGACTGCAAAACCTGACATATAGAATAGCAAAGTGCTTCTAACTGATTAACACTCTACAGCAGGGCTGTCTAATTGGAGACCTGTCTGAAGAGCGTAATAGCACCAAAATCAAAATTATGGCTCTTTAAGTTGCCAGGAGCGGCTTTTTGCCACCCCTGGTAACTTACCGGGAGCTGCCGCTTGAGGCAGTATTGCCCCTGGTGGGCTGGATGTGGCCCCCCCAAAGTATTTCCCCCAGTCTGCTCAAAGGCTCCATAGACTTGTATGTATGTATGTATGTATGTATAACTTTATTTATAAAGCGCCACAAGGGTACGCAGCGCTGTACAGTCTTACAATATACACAATTACACACAGGGGGGACAAGTGTTATAATAAATACAATAAATATATATAAATACACAGGGAATAAGTACCATGTGGTATGAGACACAGTAGGAAGGAGGTCCCTGCCCCGTAGAGCTTACAATCTAAGTAAGACTTCACCATATGACATCCAACATGCTGTTTGAGATATACTTTGCCCAATATATATAATAAATTAGACATCACTGCTCCAGAGGATTAGAGGGGTCAAATACTAAGGGCAGAGCAGGGTTCAAAGTGCAAAAGAATGGCTGCAAACTGCCATGATGTTGTGTTTTGCACCCCGTCCTTCACTTTCCTGAATTGCCAGAGGTTCATGGAGCCCAGAGACCAGCATATGCCCCCATAAACCGTGTTGTGTTCATGAGAGGTGGGCAGGGTGGGGCAATTTCACGTTTTTGAGTGCTCTAGTAATCTGGGGTCAAAGTAAATGACCCCTTATAGCACAATAGGAACGGCAAAGGTAGTTTAGGCAAGGCTAGGGTTGCCACCTATTTTTCTTTAGAATACCGGCCTTGGGGTTTGGGGAGCAGGCAGTGACATCACTTGGGGGTGGCAATGACATCATGGGTTGGGGAAATGGGCTATTCAGGGAATGGGTGTATGGGGTGGGGAAAGGGAAATGGGAGGGGCAGATGCTGTCTCTTTTTAAAAGGGGCTGATTGGCCATGGAGAGAGTCAGGGAAGGGAGGGATTTATGGGTAGGGTTGCCAGCCTTACAAACTTACCTGCAGGAATATTGCCGGCTAAGGCAGTCACCCCATTGTGCAAGCCAAGGGGTAACAAAACAAGGTTATACCCCACAATATTTAAAAATAATGTATAATGACCCTTTTAGTTTCAATCACTTGAATTGAAAACCCCGGCAGTGCAGATATGGGGGGCTTTTAGGCCTAAAGTGAGCACTGAACATAAATGCAGAGGCCTGGCAGCACTTAGAGCACGGAGCCTTCTCATTGGGTAATCCCATTGCATATGAAATGATGCCGGGTAGCCAGAGAAAATACAGAAATGCCCAGGCACAAGGGGCATCAGGTAAAGTGCTTTTTGCACCTATGGCCAGACTGTGTGCCCCCACCTTAGTCCATATGCTGTGAATTTAATGCATTACCCCAAAGGGTTAAGATAAACTAAATGTAGGAATAGCAATGTCTCTTTGTGGAGGACTTGGGTCTAATTGAATTAATAGAGGGGCCGGGGCGTCTCACGCATAAAGCAATCTCTCAGGAATTTAATAGAGCAGCCGCTGGTTCTGTAACATTATCTCCATCTGAGTCATTTCCCAGGATCCCCCAGTGACCGGGAGTCTCGCCCCCCCCCCCCGCCCCCCCAGCACACAGAGCCCCTACAGGTGTAGTGTAGGACATTGGAACAATAGGATCTTTATTATCTATCATCTTTTCCCTCTTTCTCAACCCCCCCTCCTTATAGGGTTCCGAGTCCATATAATTCTCGTGCCAATCAGCTGCCCGGAACTCATGGGAGCAATTAGCCATAGGAAACAGAATGTGCCCATTTATAAATGCTTGTGAGTCACGGGCCTTTAGTCGTTTGCTGGAACCGCTGCATTTTAGTATGTTTCCACTTATATTAGTCCTTTGTTTGCCTGCTTTAGGCATAGGGCCTCATTTACAAAGCATGGGGCAAAGTGCAAAAGATACTAAGCCCTTGTACCTAGGGTTGCCACCTTTACCAGCCTAGCCAGCAAAACACCTGCCAGGGCCGGGGCCAGTATTCCAAATTAGCCGGCAATGTAGTTGTAATACCCTTATTTGCCCCTAATCCCACCCATACTTACCCTTTTTCCCTTCCCGAATTGCTCTATTACCTGCCCTTTTGCTGTCGTGCCTTATAGCCAATTTCAGGCCAGATATCGGTCGGGCAGGCCCCTCGTTCCTGCCCCTACACGGGCCAATATGCTGCCGAATCAGTCCAAGGGACCAATATCAGCAGCTACAATTGTGTATGGCCACCTTAAGGTACTTCCCATCCGTGTTGAACCCAATGACACTGCTCTCTGCCAGCACCGGATGCTTCCAGGTGCAGATCACAGACGCCATTGCCCCCGGCACAGCAGGTAAGTGCATCGGCCCTAATGGGGAGCAGTTTTGCACCCCCTAGTACTATTGCCCTTGCACCTGGGGCAATGGTAAATGACCCCTATAATCAATATAGCAAAGCAGAGCCTCCATTGACTAAAAGTGCTTAGTTTGTACCCCAAGCTGAGGCACCTGTTCTTCATAAACCCCTATAGAGCCACCCAGAGGCACAAGGGATCCCTGGGAGAAGCCTAAAAATGGCGACTTTATGACTCCAGGCGCATGTAGGTCAGGGGTAGAAGGTCATTGACTTTAGTCACAGTGGGGGTTACCTAACAATTCCAGACTTCCATTGATTTTTCCTTCCATTACTTCAAATATTGACGCCAATAAGACAAATTCCCTGTACCTCTCACTATCTCCTGTTATCGATTGACCATGTGGCTCACACTGCCTTTATTGTGCCGTAACACATTAATAAGGACTCGCACAATATGCGTCTGTTCTCCCAGGCGGCTCCACTAATGACCCCCACGGAGATGCCCTTTCTGCTTGGGAATCAACAAATGCCCCCCCCCCCCCCTTTCATATGGAATGACAGGGCTTCATTAGGGCACAATAATTATTTCCAGTGGATGGAGGATTATAAAAAATACATTTCCCATAATTGTTGGTTTTTAACCCCCCTAAATCGGGGGGGGGGGAATGTTTGGGGAAGGACTTTTTTTGGCAAGTTCAAGCTGGCACATCACAGAATAAGCCCCCTCATTAAATGAAACCTCAAGTTGTCCAATCAAACGGAGGGACATGTGGTGTGAATACAAGCCACATTAGCCACAGGGGTCGCATAGAGACAGTTGCCTAATTCTGCTGTAAGCTTCCCTAATGATGATTTAGTGCAAAGAGCGTTCATTGGACTCATTAGGCTTGAAAGCACCCAGCTCGGCTTTGAAGTCACGGGCCCTTGGCACTGGCCTGACACATTTCCAAAAACCTGCCCAGAAAGGCAAATTATACTGATTTCTAAAAGAAAAAATACATTTTTATTACATTCATTTTTTTATTTTTTGCCCCAATTTTTGGGGGGGGGGGGGGGCACCTGAGATTAATCTGCTTGAAAACCACAAGGTTCAGTTTATTCAAGAGTAAAAATGACCAGTGTGCCCATTGGATAGAGCGGTGCCTCAGGGTTCCTGAGACGTATTGGTGAGAAACAACTGGGGAAAAGCTTATAAACGTCTCAGATTTGGATCCAGAAATGTTTTTTTTTAGTTGAAATCAAGCTATGGGAGAACATCTTGAGTTGTGATAAATCTGCCCCTAGGGGTAACAATAAGGCTAAGTCCGCTGGAGGAGATTTCCAAGTCAACTCCACCAGCTTCTATGGGAATCACCTGCAAGGGCTTGTGACATTACCCTAAAGGTGGCCACATATGGGCAGATCTGCTTTAGCAAAGTCCCCAACTGAGCAGATCTAGGCCTCATTTAGCTACACACATGCAACAATTGGATCATCCATTGGGGCCTACAGAGACCTCTCAGATGAAGACTGCATAAATGTGCCCCTCGTCCAATGAGACTATCAAACCTGCCCAGTTTTTATCCAGATATCAATCAGTCAGGCCTGTCGGTGGCCCCTATTGAATGGGCTGAATCAACAGCTTCAGTTTGCATGTGTATAGCCACCTTTAGGGTTAAGGCATGCTGGGAAGTTTCTATCACTTTGTTATCATAGAGCCTTCGCACTCATTTTGAAGTGCTAGAAATTTACAATTATTCAAAGTCAAAGGGGATTCTGTTATCTCCATGGTTCTGTCTAGTGATTGGTTGTATTGAGTGTATTGAGTGATGCCCATCCTGCCTCTAGACTGGACCTGGCACATAGAGGCTGAAAAATGATGATCCAGCAAAGCACCCACCTATCTCTCTGACCAATGAGATTACCCCAGTACTATAGGGTTGTAGAACTACTCAACATTGTCACTAAGGACAATTTATCTAGGGATTTTCAAGTGTGATGAGCTTCAGTTGTTGACTCCCCAATTACATGTTCATCTGACCAATCAAATTGTGCCATTCCACTGAAGACCTACTCAGCAGCACATTGTGGCTAAGCACAAACTATGGGCTTTGCAAGGTGGTCCATTTACCTGCCGACGCTGGGCCTGCTTATCTACCCGACCAAGGACCAGACTTGACAGGCTGTGCCAAAGGGAAAGATGCATTCACCCTGGGATGCCCAACATTCCCATGGATATTTCACCAGTGTGTCTTTGCAATGTCCATTTACAAAGCTCTTATGGCAGTCTCTTAAGGTTGCTACCATCGACCCATTGCTTTTCCCCATGGTCAACAACCCCCAAAAGCTAGGAGGCTTTTTGAACCTACCTGGACCTACATTCTATGATGTCACTAGAGGGTTTAGGTGAGCTAAATGGTTGCACAGTCAGTCTGCATAGGGTTGTGAACAGGAAGGTAATGGAAGGGCTCTGTATGTTTCCACCCTATGATGTCTAAGTTCCAAAGAGAACAGTAATACTCCATGGTATTATCCCCTCACCCCAAGCTTCCTACCTGAGCAGCAGCTTTAAATCCAGTGCAAAATACCAACTTGCAATATTTTGGAAATGCCAGGTGGGAATGCTCATTGGGACTCAACATGGCAGACAATGGAACCCAAAGCGAAATGTGTTAAGCATTCCCCAAACCCTCAGTTGCAGTTGCTGGGGGCTCCATGTACTCTTGGGCCCCATAGCAGCTATTGTGAGGCCCCCGTCGATTATGAATGGAGATGATGAAGTATGAAATATCCTCTGTTTCCATCTGGGAAGCCCGGAGCATGCTTTTTCATGAGAGCAAATTGCCTTTGAGTTATTATTATTAAATTAATGAGTCAGTGACAGAGGATTCGGCGTTGGCTGGGGGCTATTCCTTGTACGCCTTTGTGCTGACAATTAATTGGGCATTGTAGCCGGAATCATTAAAATCCGAGCAAGCCTTGTAGGCAATTGGCCTCTGCCCTTGGATGATTTCCCTGCCATTACGGAGGGGAGAAAAGATGCATTGTTTGGCTAATAAGTTCTCACATATTTTTTAAGAATTGCTTTTATTTTCCGTGTCAGTAATTCCATTCTCCCTGTTATACAAGAGAACGACATATGCAATGGATTCAGTATCCCAGGCTTGGCCTCCAATGTGTCCTCAGAGTTCTACCAAATACTTCAGTCACTCCTATCTTTGTTTAACATCATAATTGGATTGACTTTATTGTTTATTCAGTGTTTGCTGAACATTCCGATGGGACACTCAGATTGATTGGTCTGTGTTTTCCGTCTATCAGATCCTGTGGTATCAACCAAAAAGGGTACGGAGATGTTCTTTGAGTGCCTCAGTTTAAGGCCCCCATACACGGGCTGATAGTAGCTGCCGACATTGGTCCATTGGACCGACTCGGCAGCTTATCGGCCCGTGTAGGGGCAGAAACGAGCGGGCTGGCCGACCGATATCTGGCCTGAAATTGGCCAGATATCGATCGGCCAGGTTAGAAAATCCAGTCGGATCGGGGACCGCATCGGCTCGTTGATGCGGTCCCCGAACCGACTGCCCCATTGCCGCCTACATAATCCGGTCGTTGTGATCGGATTATTTTTTTTTTAACTTCAAGCTCCCCGATATCGCCCACCAGTAGGCGATCTCACCAAGGGAGCAGATCTTACCGTGTATGGGGACCTTTAGTTGTGTTTCAGTAGGAGCAACATGCTGGTACAACTAGAACTATGATTATCTAAAAGAGTTTAAGACAATAGAGATCTTTTACAAGTGCCTCAAGTGAAGGGTTCTAAAGGTCCCCATACACGGGCCGATTCTAGCTGCCAATATTGGTCCCTTAGACAGATCCGGCAGCTTATCGGCCCATGTATGGGGACTACCGACGGGCCTGCCCAACCGATATCTGGCCTGAAATCGTGCAGATATTGATCGAGCAGGTTAAAAAATCTAGTCGGAACCGACTTTGCCTATACCCGTTGTTACAATCCGATCGTTTGGCCCCAGGGCCAAATGATCGCATTATTCTGGATTCTCCCGATATCGCCCACCCGTAAGTGGGGATATCGTGAGAAGATCCATTCGCTTGGCGACATTAGGCTGCCCCAGGTGTCAGAAGTAAGGTGATTGGTCAGTTGTGATTGGGTATAGTCAGGGAAGTAACAGGGTGTTCCATGGGTGTGACCACAAATCATCTAAATACACTTAGCAGGAAATAAATTCCTCCTTGCTTTAGAGCAGTGACCCCCAACCAGTGGCAACATGTTGCACCTCAACCCCTTGGATGTTGCTCCCAGTGGCCTCAAAGCAAGTGCTTATTTTTACATTTCTGGCTTGGAGACAAGTTTTGGTTGCATAAAAACCAGGTGTACTTGCCAAACAGAGCCTCCTGTAGGGTGCCAGTCCATATAGGGACAACCAAATAGCCAATCATAGCCCTTATTTGGCATCACCCAGGATCTTTTTTCATGCTCCCCAACGTTTTTACATGCGACTCACGGGTCAAAAGAGTTGGGGACCTCCACTCTATAGAATGTAAATGCTCACCCCGTAGTGCCTACTTGGGTTGGCCTTCTGGCAGGGGCAGTATTCTGCTCTGCCATAGGACAGGTCATAAATACAGGGCCCTGTTGTGGACTGCAAGGGACCACAGGCACTCCCTCAGTGTAAGGAATGAGATGACTGGTCAGTTGTAATGGGGAGTGGTCAGGGGAGTAACAGGGTGTGGCCACAAATGACCTAGTTTCCTCCTTGCTTGTTTCCAAAACTACATTACACACCCCAATATTCTACATAGTGAGTGTTTTATCTACTCCAACAGTCTGCCTTTAGGTATGTAATCATGTTTATATCCCCTTTCAATGACCACAAATGAACAACATTTCTAGTATTTTCTCTTTAATTATAAAAAAAACATATTGACAAATAAATACTGAACATAGTAATAAACTAGAGAGACAAGACAAGCGCATCGTTAGTGTTTCCTACCGCACGAAGGGAAGCGTTAGACTACGGAAAAGCATTTCCTACAGACGTGTCAACATACACGGAAACGGTATAAAATGTAATGGGTGTAAAGGCCACTAACAAAAAGAAGAAGCAATCTCCATTTTCTTAGCAAATCTTATGTTCTCGTCCATTAGGAACCCTCTCTTAAGCAATACTGAAGCTAAAGCATAAAGAGTTAGACCATCCTAAAATAATCGGGCAGAGAGAACTCCAGCGTCAAAAGGGCACACACACAGCCAGTTGTCTTTGGAGGTATCTAAGAAGGTTCTGTGGCTGTGGGTTGGCAGGTAGAAGAAGGAAGAGATGTTGCCTATAGTAGCCTATACTCTATGGACCTTCAACCTATAGAACCAAAAAAGAACCTCAAAATATGGGACCCCGATGATCCCACAAAGGTTTCTTGGCATTGAACTCTGCCACCACCAAAGATAGCCCTGACTCTCACAATAGCAGTTGTGGGTAGTGTGCATATACCCTTAAGACTTCTCTGGCTCAGAATCGTATAAAATACAGAGCTGGTAATAAAGTGACAATATAGCCAAAAGTAAATGCAGAAAGTATGTTGCAAATGTATGTATAGCATTTGATAACCTTGGTATGAGGGCAAGTCCTCGTCTTGTCCTATCACAAAGCCACGTTGTAAAGTCCATGGCACGTGGAGGGATTCACAATACTTCCATATTTCTGATCTATACTAGACTTTCTCACTCTCCGGGACTCAAGTTTCATCATAAACAATCATATCTGTTCGTTTATAGTAACCTACATCTGGTTTACTTGGCCGGATTGACCCACAAGATGATTGGGATTTGGGACATTAAAGGAATGATTCTGTAGATATTACTGAAGAGTTGCCTATAGTAGCCTATACTCTGAGGTCCGTCTATGGCCCTTAAACCCATACAGCCATGAAGGACCTCAACGTATGGGACCCCTATGATAGTAATATGATAGATATTACTCCAATCATCTCAGGTCTTCTCTGGGTGGCTTCCTTGCTTATACCATCTAAAAGAATACAGACAAATCTTTCTTATTAAATCTAGTGCAAAATAAAACTTTTACAGACGCCTGGCCTAGTGTCTATCCACTTGGCTTTCCCAATCAGGCTCTTCTATTGGACTGGGCTCTTCAGAACCTTAGCCTAGAAGGCACACTCGGTTACTGAAGTCAAAGAAATATGTTCTCCAGAAAAAAAAATGCCATTATTTCTTTGAAGAGAACAGGAAAACCTGCAAATTGACAGCAAAATCAGCAACATTTTCCAATTCGCTTAGTGATTATTGATAATATTATGAGATTTCATGAACTTTTTTCGATTTCCAGTTCTACTTTGGCGGCTTTTCCCTCGATCTTCATGGATGGCAGTTCCTTCTTCAGAAACCAGTTGTGCTTTCAACACTCCCTACTTTTGAGTTCAGAAGAAGAAGAAGAAAAGACGAGCCATGTAGACCATGAATGACCAGTTATGGTGGAGCAGGCCAATGACTAAAAACATAGAGCACTTCTTTAGCAGTGCTCAAAATCCATTGTGGCTTCAAACTCGAGATGCATCTGGGATAACTGTATTATTAAGTAATGCTAAGGGCAATAGCTTGGCATAAGACAATTCAAAAACTACCAGGGTCAATGAGATCCAACAAAAGCCTTAAGGAGGAGATCAATTCTGGTGCAAACGTTCTGCCATGGACCACAGAGGAACCTGTGTGAGCGAGGATGAACGTGGACTTGGTGGAGTGTTGCTGGCTTCATAGTGTGCTGTAAACTGGGTACTCTCTGCTTCACAGGGATTGGTTGTTAAAGGTTTCGGAGTCTAGGTTAGGCTGGGGAAGATGAGGATGGTGCCTCGTATCCCATAGAGTCCTGTAAATTAGTCCCTGATGTAAATCCGTGTGCAGACAACATCATCGGCAATCATGGTCTGAAATGGATGAAACACTTGATAAGCAACTATTATTTTCTTTGCGACAAAATCCTATGAATTCAGAACCTTTTCACCTTAGTGTGTATACAAGGTGTAATGCACCCCCTACTGTAAATGATAAGGATATTAGCAGTCACTGAGGGGTTCTGTGCCCATATAAAGGCACAAGGCTGCAGGCTGAGTTATACAGGGAACTCTGAGTATCACTCATGTATTATAAGGGATAATGCACCCCCTACTGTAAATGATAAGGATATTAGAAGTCACTGAGGGGTTCTGTGACCATATAAAGGCACAATACTATGTTAAAATGAGAGACATAATTCTTGCAAGCCATGTTTTTTGAATTTATAAAATATTTATATAAATATTAGGTAGGGTGCAGCTGGCATATTATATAAATGACTTACCAGGATAAGCTCTCCATCGTTGGTCAGTTCTCTGGTCCAGGCTGTTTTGGGTCCATCCCCTTT
This sequence comes from Xenopus tropicalis, assembly GCF_000004195.4. Taxonomy (NCBI): domain Eukaryota; kingdom Metazoa; phylum Chordata; class Amphibia; order Anura; family Pipidae; genus Xenopus; species Xenopus tropicalis. The sequence goes on along the minus strand of NC_030684.2, from coordinate 132,445,733 downwards.
GAGAAGTCTCTGTTCACAAGCCATTTTGTTCTCACTCACCCATTTAGCCAGACTCTAGAGGAAGATGAAAGACAATTTAAAGATATGTTAGGAGATGCTTACTCTATATCAGAAGAATCAGAGAGGTTAGGGTGAGGTGGGCCCATGTATAGTGAATAAAGTAAAAGTCTTCTTTAAACCTTGGATAAGGAATTATGGGCAGGGAATCAGAAACATTCAGAGCTAAACTTGCAGATAGGTGTTTGGACCTTGTAAGATATCATCAACTGAAGAAATGATCATGTCTTCTGAGGAAGCTTGAAAAATTCTAACCTTCTCTAGTTCCTCTAGTTGGTTCTTCTCCATGTCCAATATCCTTTAGACTAACAGGGCTGAGACAGACGGTCTGCAAATTTGGTTGTATCATTCTGTATCGGAGCTAATAGACTAATAAGTTTAGATGAAGAGCTACCCACAGGGATACTGTCTCCACCCATAATTCCTTAAGCACGGGTGTGAAATGCTTTGCATTTGGCAGGAACATACCTTCTGTGTTAAGAAGGCTTTCACTCTAATTACATAACAAACAGACCCTCCAGACAAGGACACCCTATACCTCCACCACCATCCATCACAGAGAGGAGACAACCATGTCCTCGTGGAAACACATTCCTAAGAATCCTGACACACACTCCATTTGCTCCTTTATTCCCCCACGTCCCTGACTTTCTATTGATTCCTAAATGGGACGGCTGAAAGTGAATGGGGGAGCAGGGAGATACCATCAACAGAAAGACAAGCTGCAGTCCAAAGGTTCCCTGATCGATCTGCACAGATAAAGTGCAAGAGAATTTCAATAGCTTTCTCGGTTTGAGCTGGAATCATTAACCGATGGCAGAGAGGAGGAATTCCCAAAATATTTATTTTTCTTTCGAGTTAACTTGGGAGTTGGGTTTACATTATTGATCTCTATCTAGACTAGCTTTGGGAAGGCCATTACTGGTCAGATTGAATGCACTCTATAAGTCCTGATCACAAATGAATGTGAAGGTGGCTTTCTTGGGCCCATACATAGTTTGTAGGCTGTAACCTCAAGACAACTGACATATGGACACCTTGGGAACATTTAGGAACCGATGTAATAAAAACTTTTATATATTATAGCCAATGTCTCTTTAAAACAAGAACAGCAGGATCACCCTTAAGGTGGCCATACACTATAAGATTGGCTCGTGTGGCAACCTCACCTCATCTTTCCCCCAATCTTTCCCCACCTAGGGCCAAACAATCCCATTACAATGAAGGGGATACAAGCCATTGGAGTGAGGAACACATAAATGAGCTGAAGTGGTCCTCCATCCAATGGGAAAATCAAGGCTACCCCATCAACATCTGGCTGATTTTGCTCACTGGTTGGGGATCATTGCACTAAATCATAGTATATATTCATTTTTAAGGTCCCCAGCAATGACATGGTCCCTGCAGCCGTTCCACGTAAGAAGGCGCTTAAGAGGTGACATGATAACTATGTATAAATATATAAGGGGATCATATAATAACCTCTCTAATGTTTTATTTAACAGTAGGTCCTTCCAACGGACACGGGGGCACCCACTCCATTTAGAAGAAGGGAGGTTCCATTTAAATATTGGGAAAGGGTTTGTTACTGTGAGAGCTGTGAGGTTGTGGGATTCCCTCCCCGAATCAGTTGTACTGGCTGATACATTATATAGCTTTAAGAAGGGGCTGGATGGGTATTTAGCAAGTGAGGGAATACAGGGGTAGGGGGGATAGCTCTCAGTACAAGTGAGGGAATACAGGGTTATGGGAGATAGCTCTCAGTACAAGTGAGGGAATACAGGGGTAGGGGGGATAGCTCTCAGTACAAGTGAGGGAATACAGGGGTAGGGGGGATAGCTCTCAGTACAAGTGAGGGAATACAGGGGTATGGGAGATAGCTCTCAGTACAAGTGAGGGAATACAGGGGTAGGGGGGATAGCTCTCAGTACAAGTGAGGGAATACAGGGGTAGGGGAGATAGCTCTCAGTACAAGTGAGGGAATACAGGGGTAGGGGGGATAGCTCTCAGTACAAGTGAGGGAATACAGGGGTAGGGGAGATAGCTCTCAGTACAAGTGAGGGAATACAGGGGTAGGGGAGATAGCTCTCAGTACAAGTGAGGGAATACAGGGGTAGGGGGGATAGCTCTCAGTACAAGTGAGGGAATACAGGGGTAGGAGAGATAGCTCTCAGTACAAGTGAGGGAATACAGGGGTAGGAGAGATAGCTCTCAGTACAAGTGAGGGAATACAGGGGTAGGGGAGATAGCTCTCAGTACAAGTGAGGGAATACAGGGGTATGGGAGATAGCTCTCAGTACAAGTGAGGGAATACAGGGGTAGGGGAGATAGCTCTCAGTACAAGTGAGGGAATACAGGGGTAGGGGAGATAGCTCTCAGTACAAGTGAGGGAATACAGGGGTAGGGGAGATAGCTCTCAGTACAAGTGAGGGAATACAGGGGTAGGGGAGATAGCTCTCAGTACAAGTGAGGGAATACAGGGGTATGGGAGATAGCTCTCAGTACAAGTGAGGGAATACAGGGGTAGGAGAGATAGCTCTCAGTACAAGTGAGGGAATACAGGGGTAGGGGAGATAGCTCTCAGTACAAGTGAGGGAATACAGGGGTAGGGGAGATAGCTCTCAGTACAAGTGAGGGAATACAGGGGTAGGGGAGATAGCTCTCAGTACAAGTGAGGGAATACAGGGGTAGGGGGGATAGCTCTCAGTACAAGTGAGGGAATACAGGGGTAGGGGGGATAGCTCTCAGTACAAGTGAGGGAATACAGGGGTATAGGAGATAGCTCTCAGTACAAGTGAGGGAATACAGGGGTAGGAGAGATAGCTCTCAGTACAAGTGAGGGAATACAGGGGTAGGGGGGATAGCTCTCAGTACAAGTGAGGGAATACAGGGGTAGGAGAGATAGCTCTCAGTACAAGTGAGGGAATACAGGGGTAGGGGGGATAGCTCTCAGTACAAGTGAGGGAATAAAGGGGTAGGGGGGATAGCTCTCAGTACAAGTGAGGGAATACAGGGGTAGGGGAGATAGCTCTCAGTACAAGTGAGGGAATACAGGGTTATGGGGGATAGCTCTCAGTACAAGTGAGGGAATACAGGGGTAGGGGGGATAGCTCTCAGTACAAGTGAGGGAATACAGGGGTAGGGGGGATAGCTCTCAGTACAAGTGAGGGAATACAGGGGTAGGGGGATAGCTCTCAGTACAAGTGAGGGAATACAGGGGTATGGGAGATAGCTCTCAGTACAAGTGAGGGAATACAGGGGTATGGGAGATAGCTCTCAGTACAAGTGAGGGAATACAGGGGTAGGGGAGATAGCTCTCAGTACAAGTGAGGGAATACAGGGGTATAGGAGATAGCTCTCAGTACAAGTGAGGGAATACAGGGGTAGGAGAGATAGCTCTCAGTACAAGTGAGGGAATACAGGGGTAGGGGGGATAGCTCTCAGTACAAGTGAGGGAATACAGGGGTAGGAGAGATAGCTCTCAGTACAAGTGAGGGAATACAGGGGTAGGGGGGATAGCTCTCAGTACAAGTGAGGGAATAAAGGGGTAGGGGGGATAGCTCTCAGTACAAGTGAGGGAATACAGGGGTAGGGGAGATAGCTCTCAGTACAAGTGAGGGAATACAGGGTTATGGGGGATAGCTCTCAGTACAAGTGAGGGAATACAGGGGTAGGGGGGATAGCTCTCAGTACAAGTGAGGGAATACAGGGGTAGGGGGGATAGCTCTCAGTACAAGTGAGGGAATACAGGGGAAGGGGGATAGCTCTCAGTACAAGTGAGGGAATACAGGGGTATGGGAGATAGCTCTCAGTACAAGTGAGGGAATACAGGGGTATGGGAGATAGCTCTCAGTACAAGTGAGGGAATACAGGGGTAGGGGGATAGCTCTCAGTACAAGTGAGGGAATACAGGGGTATGGGAGATAGCTCTCAGTACAAGTGAGGGAATACAGGGGTAGGGGGGATAGCTCTCAGTACAAGTGAGGGAATACAGGGGTAGGGGAGATAGCTCTCAGTACAAGTGAGGGAATACAGGGGTATGGGAGATAGCTCTCAGTACAAGTGAGGGAATACAGGGGTATGGGAGATAGCTCTCAGTACAAGTGAGGGAATACAGGGGTAGGGGGGATAGCTCTCAGTACAAGTGAGGGAATACAGGGGTAGGAGAGATAGCTCTCAGTACAAGTGAGGGAATACAGGGGTAGGGGAGATAGCTCTCAGTACAAGTGAGGGAATACAGGGGTAGGAGAGATAGCTCTCAGTACAAGTGAGGGAATACAGGGTTATGGGGGATAGCTCTCAGTACAAGTGAGGGAATACAGGGGTAGGGGAGATAGCTCTCAGTACAAGTGAGGGAATACAGGGGTATTGGAGATAGCTCTCAGTACAAGTGAGGGAATACAGGGGTATGGGAGATAGCTCTCAGTACAAGTGAGGGAATACAGGGGTATGGGAGATAGCTCTCAGTACAAGTGAGGGAATACAGGGGTTATGGGAGATAGCTCTCAGTACAAGTGAGGGAATACAGGGGTAGGGGGGATAGCTCTCAGTACAAGTGAGGGAATACAGGGGTAGGGGAGATAGCTCTCAGTACAAGTGAGGGAATACAGGGTTATGGGAGATAGCTCTCAGTACAAGTGAGGGAATACAGGGGTAGGGGGATAGCTCTCAGTACAAGTGAGGGAATACAGGGGTAGGGGGATAGCTCTCAGTACAAGTGAGGGAATACAGGGGTAGGGGGATAGCTCTCAGTACAAGTGAGGGAATACAGGGGTAGGGGGATAGCTCTCAGTACAAGTGAGGGAATACAGGGGTATGGGAGATAGCTCTCAGTACAAGTGAGGGAATACAGGGGTATGGGAGATAGCTCTCAGTACAAGTGAGGGAATACATGGGTATGGGAGGTAGCTCTCAGTACAAGTGAGGGAATACAGGGGTAGGGGGGATAGCTCTCAGTACAAGTGAGGGAATACAGGGGTATGGGAGATAGCTCTCAGTACAAGTGAGGGAATACAGGGGTATGGGAGATAGCTCTCAGTACAAGTGAGGGAATACAGGGGTATGGGAGATAGCTCTCAGTACAAGTGAGGGAATACAGGGGTATGGGAGATAGCTCTCAGTACAAGTGAGGGAATACAGGGGTATGGGAGATAGCTCTCAGTACAAGTGAGGGAATACAGGGGTAGGGGGGATAGCTCTCAGTACAAGTGAGGGAATACAGGGGTATGGGAGATAGCTCTCAGTACAAGTGAGGGAATACAGGGGTATGGGAGATAGCTCTCAGTACAAGTGAGGGAATACAGGGGTAGGAGAGATAGCTCTCAGTACAAGTGAGGGAATACAGGGTTATGGGAGATATCTCTCAGTACAAGTGAGGGAATACAGGGGTAGGGGAGATAGCTCTCAGTACAAGTGAGGGAATACAGGGGTAGGGGAGATAGCTCTCAGTACAAGTGAGGGAATACAGGGGTAGGGGAGATAGCTCTCAGTACAAGTGAGGGAATACAGGGGTAGGGGGATAGCTCTCAGTACAAGTGAGGGAATACAGGGTTATGGGAGATAGCTCTCAGTACAAGTGAGGGAATACAGGGGTAGGGGAGATAGCTCTCAGTACAAGTGAGGGAATACAGGGGTAGGGGAGATAGCTCTCAGTACAAGTGAGGGAATACAGGGGTAGGGGGATAGCTCTCAGTACAAGTGAGGGAATACAGGGTTATGGGAGATAGCTCTCAGTACAAGTGAGGGAATACAGGGGTAGGGGGGATAGCTCTCAGTACAAGTGAGGGAATACAGGGGTAGGGGGGATAGCTCTCAGTACAAGTGAGGGAATACAGGGGTAGGGGGATAGCTCTCAGTACAAGTGAGGGAATACAGGGGTATGGGAGATAGCTCTCAGTACAAGTGAGGGAATACAGGGGTAGGGGAGATAGCTCTCAGTACAAGTGAGGGAATACAGGGGTAGGGGAGATAGCTCTCAGTACAAGTGAGGGAATACAGGGGTATGGGAGATAGCTCTCAGTACAAGTGAGGGAATACAGGGGTATGGGAGATAGCTCTCAGTACAAGTGAGGGAATACAGGGGTAGGGGAGATAGCTCTCAGTACAAGTGAGGGAATACAGGGGTATGGGAGATAGCTCTCAGTACAAGTGAGGGAATACAGGGGTAGGGGAGATAGCTCTCAGTACAAGTGAGGGAATACAGGGGTAGGGGAGATAGCTCTCAGTACAAGTGAGGGAATACAGGGGTAGGGGAGATAGCTCTCAGTACAAGTTGCCCCAGGGACTGGTCCGATTGCCATCTTGGAGTCAGGAAGGCAAATTAGAGGCTTCAGATGGGGTTTTTTCCATCCTCTGGATCAACTAGCAGTTAGGCAGGTTATATATAGGCATTATGGTTGAACGTGATGGACGTACGTCTTTTTTCAACCTAACTTACTATGTTACTATGTCACCTACAACCAGGGCCGCCATCAGGGGGGCACAGGGGGTATAGTCGTCCCGGGCCCGGACGATTCTAACTTTAAAAAGGGGCCCGGCGGTGCTACAGTTTACTTAGTAGCTCGGGCCCCCTTTAATGAATTCCGGGCCCTGTCATTGGTGGTCAGCGGGTGATCCTATTGGTCGTGCCCCGTGCGTACATGCACGTCGGTACGCACAGGGCGCAACCTTATAAAAGGGCTGGCGTCTTTCGGCACTCAGACTTGCAGAGGAACCGTCAACGAAGTACCTCACCGGAGGAGCCGCCGCCAGAGGAGCCGCCGCAGCCAAGGGGGGCTGGGCTGTGCTGTGCTGTGCTATTCCGTTCTGTGCAGGGCTGTGCTGGCTACCAATGTACAAGGGGGACCCTGCTGGCTACCAATGTACAAGGGGGACCCTGCTGGCTACCAATGTACTAGGGGGGCCCTGCTGGCTACCAATGTACTAGGGTTGGGGCCCTGCTGGCTACCAATGTACTAGGGGGGCACTGCTGGCTACCAATGTACAAGGGGGACCCTGCTGGCTACCAATGTACAAGGGGGGCCCTGCTGGCTACCAATGTACTAGGGTTGGGGCCCTGCTGGCTACCAATGTACTAGGGGGGCACTGCTGGCTACCAATGTACAAGGGGGACCCTGCTGGCTACCAATGTACAAGGGGGACCCTGCTGGCTACCAATGTACTAGGGGGGCCCTGCTGGCTACCAATGTACTAGGGTTGGGGCCCTGCTGGCTACCAATGTACTAGGGGGGCACTGCTGGCTACCAATGTACAAGGGGGACCCTGCTGGCTACCAATGTACAAGGGGGGCCCTGCTGGCTACCAATGTACTAGGGGGGCCCTGCTGGCTACCAATGTACTAGGGTTGGGGCCCTGCTGGCTACCAATGTACTAGGGGGGCACTGCTGGCTACCAATGTACAAGGGGGGGCACTGCTGGCTACCAATGAACTAGGGGGGGGGGCCTGCTGGCTACCAATGTACTAGGGGGGCCCTGCTGGCTACCAATGTACTAGGGGGGTCCTGCTGGCTACCAATGTACTAGGGGGGCCCTGCTGGCTACCAATGTACTAGGGTTGGGGCCCTGCTGGCTACCAATGTACTAGGGTTGGGGCCCTGCTGGCTACCAATGTACTAGGGTTGGGGCACTGCTGGCTACCAATGTACTAGGGTTGGGGCACTGCTGGCTACCAATGTACAAGGGGGGGCCCTGCTGGTTACCAATGTACAAGGGGGGCACTGCTGGCTACCAATGAACTAGGGGGGGGCACTGCTGGCTACCAATGTACAAGGGGGGGCCCTGCTGGTTACCAATGTACTAGGGGGGGCCCTGCTGGTTACCAATGTACTAGGGGGGCATTGCTGGCTACCAATGTACAAGGGGGGCACTGCTGGCTACCAATGAACTAGGGGGGGGCACTGCTGGCTACCAATGTACAAGGGGGGGCCCTGCTGGTTACCAATGTACTAGGGGGGGCCCTGCTGGATACCAATGTACTAGGGGGGCATTGCTGGCTACCAATGTACAAGGGGGGCACTGCTGGCTACCAATGAACTAGGGGGGACCCTGCTGGCTACCAATGTACTAGGGGGGGCCCTGCTGGTTACCAATGTACTAGGGGGGGCACTGCTGGCTACCAATGTACAAGGGGGGGCACTGCTGGCTACCAATGTACTAGGGGGGGCCCTGCTGGTTACCAATGTACTAGGGGGGGCCCTGCTGGTTACCAATGTACTAGGGGGGGCACTGCTGGCTACCAATGTACAAGGGGGGGCACTGCTGGCTACCAATGAACTAGGGGGGGGCCCTGCTGGCTACCAATGTCTCATCTCCGTGAGTCCTTTGTACTGGTGGGAGGGGGCCCCAGAAAATTTTGTTGTGAGGGGCCCCGTGATTTCTAATGGCGGCCCTGCCTACAACTATGCCTTCAATATACCTCCCATTATGGGTGTTAGCTAATGCCCTCCTATTTTCCTGGTTACAGACACCATCAGTAATCATAGGGCTCTATACTACTAGGTTAGCTAGTCCTCTCCTTAGGTGGGTTACAATTATTAGCCCCCTGAGTGGTGGACCCTACCAACATGTATAAGGGGCTATAATGAAATAAAAGCCCCTTGTCAACATGATCTATCCCCTGATCTGCCCTGACCCCACCCCAGTTATAATCCACCCAGGTAGCAGGTATATGAGATATTTATTAGTTACTTTTCCGTCACTTTATCTCCGAGAACTATCCACGTGCACCGTGGCCTCATGTTCCAGCCTTACAGGGCCACTGATTAGCTGTGCAAGGCTTGTGCAAACGCAGCAAATTGGCCGTTCCGCTCAGGGTCATGCTTGGAAGAACTAATCAGTGGCTTTTGTGCCGGGTGGCACCGTGCCACGTGCAGGGAATGTATCATGCTTATTAAATAGTGATGATTCCCCTTTCAAATAGGGCCATGAGATATTTTTGGCCAGAGAAGATCCTGAGCCGAGTGCCCCAGAGCTGAGGGATAGTTCTTAATATACTGACGGCCAAAGGCTGTTGATGGATCTGGGAACTGTAGTTCAAAACCTCATGGCGTAGTAAAGTCTGCGTTGCCCCCTGCACCATAGAACACAAGTGGGAATCGGCATTTCAGCCTGGGAGACTCATTCCTATGAAGCACCCCAGGGTGTTACTGTGCATCATGGGACCGTCCCTGGCACTTTAAGGATTAAACCTACATCTCTGTAATGAGCAGCTTAACCAGCGTTAATGAGGGAGGCTCCGCTGATCTGACACAGTTTATGGATGGGCACAGCCGTGTATCGGTGCTGGGTTTCATTATGGCCCGGATTCAGCATAACCTCATTCTACCCAAGAGCACGTGGCTCGGGGGGGGCAAATTTGTGCCCCAGAATCCTTCCTCTAGTTACTCAGCATATGTTTAGTAATGTTTTTTTATTTTATCTGAGCTCTCTCTTGATGTGATTGTCTTGGCTACACTAAGAGATTACGGAGTCATCCTGCAGTTTCAGCCGTACATGAGACTCCATAGTTCACTGGCTGCCTGGCCAGAACTTTGTCTCTTTTCACAGACCCCCAATGATGTGATAAACCCCTTAAGGTGGCCATACACGGGCCGATTCTAGCTGCCGATATTGGTCCCTTAAGCTCCTCATACACGGGCCGATTGTAGCTGCCGATATTGGTTCCTTGGACCGATTCAGCAGCTAATCGGCCCGTGTATGGGGACTACCGACGGGCCTGCCTGACCGATATCTGGCCTGAAATTGAGCAGATCTCAATCGGGCAGGTTAAAAAATCTAGTCGTATCGGGGACTGCATCGGCTTGTTGATGCGGTCCCCGAACCGACTGTCCCATTGCCGCCAATATAATTTGATCGTTTGGCCCCACGGCGAATTAGCCTACACGCTCCCCGATATCGCCCACCCGTAGGTGGGGATATCAGGTGAAGATCCGCTCATTTGGCAATCTCGCCAAGCGAGGGAATCTTAATGTGTATGGCCACCTTTAGACAGATTCGGCAGCTTATCGGCCCATGTAGGGGCACAAAATAACGGGCCTGCCAACCGACATGTGGGCTGAAATTGGCCAGATATCGATCGGGCAAGTTAAAAAATTTAGTTGGATTGGGGACTGCATCAGCTCGTGGATGCGGTCCCGGAACCGACTGAGCCTATTACCGGTGTTCTAATTTGGTCGTTTGGCCCCAGGACCGAATTAGCCTGAATTCACCCGATATCACCCACCCGTAGGCAGGGACATCGGGAGAAGATCCGCTTGCTTGGCGACCTTGCCACCTTTACACCAAGCAAGTGGGGGTTGGACTAGCAGATCAGTTATGTGGGCAACAAAATTCCCCATGTGACATTAGCCCAAAGGCTCCTGAGCCGTGGAGCTGTTATCTTTATTATTGTAGAGGCCAGAGGACAAGTGGAATCTAGCACCTTCCTACCCTCTGCGTGCCAATCAAACACAGCTATTTACATTCATTAGTCACACAAAAGACATATTGACTTTCCAGGATGGGAGAGTGTGGGTGTAAGCGCTCCTATTGTCTATAGGGATGTGAATGTCTCACTGTCGGTGAGGGCCCTAGAGCTCAGGGCCGGCCTCTGGCATTTGGGCTGCTGTTTGTTCCTTGCCAGTGGGCAAAATGCCCAAAAATTGCCCTGTGTGCCATTGCCCATTAACAGGAAAATATCTTTATTTATCTTTTCCTTATAATCCCTTAATTAAATGCATCATTAGCAGAGGACTCTATTAGCCAACAAAATGTTCCATTGATTGCTTTTGCTGATGTAAGCAACATGGCAGATCCCACTCCTTACAAATGCAAAATACGCCTGGAAGAACTATCCCGTGCAAATGAGTCCTTATACTCAACAGTCTGTTTTAGGAAAAAACTAATGGAACAGAAACAATCAAAACAAGGCTTTTTACCCCCCCCCCCCCCCCCTCGGGGCTAAGTGTAGTGAGGATCCAATGTACCTATAATCCCTTCATCCAGAAAGGCAGTTTAACAGAGAGTATCCCAGGAGTATCCCATTTACTGCTACGTAATCAAGGGCAGTCGGTGCCTCTCAATGGTAAAATGGAAGGGGCTGTACCCCAAGAACTCACAATCTGCCCACCTAGGGGAAACTAATCTATATGCACCCTATATTCCTGTATCCTCTGTTCCTAGTGGGTCTCTATTGGTTCCTGGGCTGTCTAGTTTGTTAAGGACTCTATTATCTCATACTGTTTGGAAGACAAATACCCAGGGTTGGCCTATTGGGGTGCCAGGGATCTCCCAGTGGGACCAGGTCCTATTGGGCCCCATCTTAGGATGATCCTCTTCAGCTCCCAAAAGACCTAAATAAAAACATATACAATTTGGCCCTAGTAGACCAAGTCCAACAGTGCAAAGCTGAATATTCCCAGCTTGTCCATAGGTTCCTCTACCTTGCAAGGGCGCCCATCCACTGTCTGCTCATCAAACTCCTCCCCAATTTTGAAGCTGATCTCGGTGGTCCGAACCGTTGTTGAGGTTTTGATGTAGAAGACTTCTCCGTCCTGCTTGATCTCCACTGCTGGTTTAGAAGCGGCAGCAACAGCGATCTTCCTCAGCATCATATTCACTCCTGGGAGACATGGGAGATGTTATAAAGAGGGGGCAGTGCAGATAATGATCATTAGATCCCCTGCTACCAATACATCTGCCCTGGTTACCCCTGGAACTATAGCGGGGTGACTGTTACCCCAATGTTTCTATATATCTGTAACCTTGTTATGGGCTAAGGGGGCCCAGCCTGAAGGCCAGTTAGGGGGGGATTTGGGGTGAGTGCTTATTTGTGCCCTGTGTACCCCTGGAACTATAGCAGGGTGACTGTTACCCCAATGTTTCTATATATCTGTAACCTTGTTATGGGCTAATGGGGCCCAGCCTGAAGGCCAGTTAGGGGGGGATTTGGGGTGAGTGCTTATTTGTGCCCTGGGTACCCCTGGAACTATAGCAGGGTGACTGTTACCCCAATGTTTCTATATATCTGTAACCTTGTTATGGGCTAAGGGGGCCCAGCCTGAAGGCCAGTTAGGGGGGGATTTGGGGTGAGTGCTTATTTGTGCCCTGGGTACCCCTGGAACTATAGCAGGGTGACTGTTACCCCAATGTTTCTATATATCTGTAACCTTGTTATGGGCTAAGGGGGCCCAGCCTGAAGGCCAGTTAGGGGGGGATTTGGGGTGAGTGCTTATTTGTGCCCTGGGTACCCCTGGAACTATAGCAGGGTGACTGTTACCCCCAATGTTTCTATATATCTGTAACCTTGTTATGGGCTAAGGGGGCCCAGCCTGAAGGCCAGTTAGGGGGGATTTGGGGTGAGTGCTTATTTGTGCCCTGGGTACCCCTGGAACTATAGCAGGGTGACTGTTACCCCAATGTTTCTATATATCTGTAACCTTGTTATGGGCTAAGGGGGCCCAGCCTGAAGGCCAGTTAGGGGGGGATTTGGGGTGAGTGCCAAAACAGATGTTTCAGAACCACCTTCCATCAGACCTGTCGGCAGTAGAACAGAGGACACCCTTTACACTCCCACACCTGCTGTTGCTTGGCTGCCACTATCCAGGTTACTGCCCTGTTGTCAAAGGGTAAGTGGTGAGAGAAGAATATCCCTGTATATAATGCAATGTTTACTGCACATAGGGCTTAATAAGACGTAAGGCTGACATGAAGGCAAAGCGCCGCGGGTTGGCACGGCATAGATGATTCTTGGCACTTGGTTGGGGGAGACCCATAGTCTGCCAGGCGGTACGGCCTATTATATCCGAGCAGATAGAGAATCCCTCAGACATAGTGTAACCGCTCTATAAATAAGAAAGCATGTGTGTTCCTTCCAAGAGGAGACAGGCTGAACTAATTGCACGTGGGGGGATCTGAGGAACCCAATAAAGCTCTTCCAGATACGGGTGCCCCATCCGCCATGTGAGGTGTTTGCCCCGAGAGCACAACTCTATGGAACAGACATGTGATTACCGGGAGGCAAAGCAAACAGGCATGATGCAGCCGGATAGGAGGGGGGAGAAAGCTGTCATTTGCCTTATATAAAACTCATCTTGTCTGTAATGAATAGAGAATAAGGGCCTTGTTGTATGTCTGGCAGTTTGGCTGCCAAGGGACTGACTCCTGGCGAGCGCTGCCAACCTGTTCCATTCCACAGCTCCTAACAATCTGCTCCTCTCTGTCTGTGGTACTGAGTTACCTGACCTCTAGCACTCAGCCTGCAGCCTTCTGCCCTTATATAGTCACCGTGACTTCTAATATCCTTATCATTTACAGTAGGGGGTACATTATCCCTTATAATACATGAGTGATACTCAGAGTTCCCTGTATAACTCAGCCTGCAGCCTTGTGCCTTTATATGGGCACAGAACCCCTCAGTGACTGCTAATATCCTTATCATTTACAGTAGGGGGTACATTATCCCTTATAATACATGAGTGATACTCAGAGTTCCCTGTATAACTCAGCCTGCAGCCTTGTGCCTTTATATGGGCACAGAACCCCTCAGTGACTGCTAATATCCTTATCATTTACAGTAGGGGGTACATTATCCCTTATAATACATGAGTGATACTGCAGAATATAGGGATGTTACCAAGGATCTCTATGACTATATGAATGCACGAGGCAGTGCTTTGATCCCACCCCCCCCCCCCCCACCCATATCCAGTCCCAGGCAGATAGAGCAAGAGGCCATAAAGCCAGATTTACACCAGTGTGGGACAATAGAACTGGAATTAACCATTCAAGGGCTGTTTGTGCCTGTGAATTGGTGTGAAAAGTTGAGCTGTAATAGAGAGATAGGGGCGGCTGTTTGAAGTCCAGGCTAACAGCCCAATATACAGGGGTTATAAGGGTGAAGAGGAAAATCAAGGCCTATTAAAGGCATGGGCGGGGGGGGGCCTTACAATAAGCAGTAATCAGGCAAACAGTGGTACCAGCTATATGGCAGGAAGGTGATGTTGGATGTAAGTAACTCATTATAAACCCCAAGGCAGCAAAATAAATTCCTTCCCCTCCATTTCCTTAATGGTCTTTACTGGTTCGGCAGCCCCACAAGGGCCAGGGCCCACTGGGTTTTTTCCCGGTGCCCTGCCGGCCCAGTCCAACCCTGCCCCCTGCTACGGCATAATGGATTTACCCCTTTCTCTCAACATAAGCAACTAATGTTTATTCCAAATGCAACTAAGCAGGTAAGGAATGCTCTGGGCACACAACAAGGCATGCTCTCATACTGTACTGTCTATGGGGAACCCTACGGCAGCCCTACCCATAACTATAAATACAAATATACAGGTAAGGAATGCTCTGGGCACACAACAAGGCATGCTCTCATACTGTACTGTCTATGGGGAACCCTACAGCAGCCCTACCCATAACTATAAATACAAATATACAGAGAAGGAATGCTCTGGGCACACAGCAAGCCATGCTCTCATACTGTACTGTCTATGGGGAACCCTACGGCAGCCCTACCCATAACTATAAATACAAATATACAGAGAAGGAATGCTCTGGGCACACAGCAAGCCATGCTCTCATACTGTACTGTCTATGGGGAGCACTACGGCAGCCCCTACCCATAACTATAAATACAAATATACAGAGATGGAATGCTCTGGGCACACAACAAGCCATGAACTGTATTTGTCTTCAAGGGATGATGGGAGTTGCAGTTTAACAAAAGCACTTAAACCCCATTGGTTTCCTTCTTGCCAGAGAGGGGCCTAGGCTGAGAGGAATCCATGTTTTCTACCTCGTCGGGGAGGTGGAACAGAGCCCATAGTATCACGCTGTTCCTGCTGGAACCAGTTGGCAGCCCTACCCTGGGCCGGAGCCAGAATTCTGCCAGCGCTTGGCCTCTCTGATCTGTGCGGAACCTCTGGAGGGAAACCTGATGCACCTGCACCTGTTGGGTCTCTGCTAAAGGTTGGGGGATTTCTCCCCGTAACCCTGGCGCTGCCGCTAGGGAAGGGTACGGGCCCCATTTGGCAGGGGCTACAGGGAGCTGATAATCCTCGGGATTTAGGAGACAACAGGCACTTGTGTGAATTGTAAATGGGGAGATCACATTTCTAGTCAATGCTTTGCCCTCCCTGTAGGGCACCGAGCTGTGCAAGTTATGGGGCTGCTGTGTAACTGAGCAATGGCCGCCCTCCCTCCTTCTACTCTGCTCCATTCCCACTCCTGTAGCACTCTCTTTTGCTCCATTCCCACTCCTGTAGCACTCTCTTCTGCTCCATTCCCACTCCTGTTGCACTCTGCTCCATTCCCACTCCTGTTGCACTCTGCTCCATTCCCACTCCTGTTGCACTCTGCTCCATTCCCACTACTGTTGCACTCTGCTCCATTCCTACTCCTGTAGCACTCTCTTCTGCTCCATTCCCACTCCTGTAGCACTCTGCTCCATTCCCACTCCTGTTGCACTCTGCTCCATTCCCACTCCTGTTGCACTCTGCTCCATTCCCACTCCTGTAGCACTCTCTTCTGCTCCATTCCCACTCCTGTAGCACTCTGCTCCATTCCCACTCCGGTAGCACTCTCTTCTGCTCCATTCCCACTCCTGTTGCACTCTGCTCCATTCCAACTCCTGTTGCACTCTGCTCCATTCCCACTACTGTTGCACTCTCTTCTGCTCCATTCCCACTCCTGTTGCACTCTCTTCTGCTCCATTCCCACTCCTGTTGCACTCTGCTCCATTCCCACTACTGTTGCACTCTCTTCTGCTCCATTCCCACTCCTGTTGCACTCTGCTCCATTCCCCTTTCCAATTCACTCCCTGTGCTGTCTGGTCTAATCCCTTCCACTCTCCCATCATTACTCTCCATCCCATCACCCCCAATCTTCTTAAATCCCTTATCCCTTCCACTTTCCCATCATTACTCCCCATCCCCTAACCCCCAAACTTCTTACTCCCCCTTATCCCTTCCACTCTCCCATCATTACTCCCCATCCCCTAACCCCCAATCTACTTACTCCCCCTTATCCCTTCCACTTTCCCATCATTACTCTCATCCCCTAACCCCCAATCTACTTACTCCCCCTTATCCCTTCCACTTTCCCATCATTACTCTCCATCCCCTAACCCCCAATCTACTTACT
The DNA here is from genome assembly GCF_000004195.4 of Xenopus tropicalis. Classification (NCBI taxonomy): domain Eukaryota; kingdom Metazoa; phylum Chordata; class Amphibia; order Anura; family Pipidae; genus Xenopus; species Xenopus tropicalis. The sequence goes on along the minus strand of NC_030684.2, from coordinate 132,429,560 downwards.
GCCCCTTATCCCTTCCACTCTCCCATCATTACTCCCCATCTCCTCACCCCCAATCTACTTACTGCCCCTTATCCCTTCCACTCTCCCATCATTACTCCCCATCCCCTAACCCCCAATCTACTTACTCCCCCTTATCCCTTCCACTCTCCCATCATTACTCCCCATCCCCTAACCCCCAATCTACTTACTGCCCCTTATCCCTTCCACTTTCCCATCATTACTCCCCATCTCCTCACCCCCAAACTTCTTACTCCCCCTTATCCCTTCCACTCTCCCATCATTACTCCCCATCTCCTCACCCCCAAACTTCTTACTCCCCCTTATCCCTTCCACTTTCCCATCATTACTCTCCATCCCCTCACCCCCAATCTACTTACTCCCCCTTATTCCTTCCACTTTCCCATCATTACTCCCCATCCCCTCCCCTGTTTCTCACTACCTGAGTACTCTACCCCCTCTCTCTATTGGTAGAGGCCAATGCATTCAGTCGGTATCAGCTCACAGCCCTTCCTACCATGTAGCAAAGGTGACACATTACGTTTCTAACATTGGTGAATAATCAATATTATGTATTTCTGGGCAAAGGGAAACTTCCAGGATATGTGCAATTAGTGGGTTAGTTCTGCCTAATAAGGGCTACAGGCCTGGGGGCAGAGGGATAATAGTTCCAGCCCCTCCTCCTATTTGAACGCACTCTGTAAAGGCTTGAGCTGCCCATACAGGTAACCCGGGACTGCAGTTTAATCGCTTTGCCTCACATTTCTTATTAGTTCGTTTATCTCACTAGAACATAAAATGGATGACCTAGCATTAAACATAATGATAATAATTATATTACATGCAGCAACAAAAGTCCTTTACTGTAAAGATACTTTTCACAGGAGATCTACTTCTAACCCCCGGTTAAGGCTTTTGGTATGGTCCATCATGGATTCAGCTTAGCTGGGTGCAAGCCCTATCGATAGAATGGGAATGGATTATAGCCACAGGTTAAACACAAGTGCACACAACTACTGAGACTTGTTTGTTAGATCATCTGTGAGGGAGCATTGGCACAAACCTTGGGTAAAGCCACACTGGGGCAAAATGCTAGGGGGGCGTATTTCAGTGAAGACCAATATGAAGGTGAACGTCCATATATTGGGCAGATACCAACACGAGAAGCTTGTTTTCCTATAGACAATGGAGAGAATGTAGGGGGTATTCTCTTTCGGCACGTAAATGGGCCTCTGGGAATAGTCCTGGCACCAAATCGGACTCCTGCATGGGATTTTGCAGATGTCGGGATCCACCATTTCACCCTGATAGTGAGTTTGGAGGAGCACTAAGAGCCCCAGCTCCCAGCAAGCTTTCAGAATTGCCTATATGCCAACAGATGGTAGGGGTTGCAGTTCTGCACAGCTTCCATTCAACGCAGACTTTTTATTCCCACCATTTACAGATCCTGACCATTCCTCAAGCTGATTATATAAATGACCACATTCTCATCACCAGCGATACAGCCACATCAAGGGGTATATACCCCACTATGCACACTACCGCCCCCTTCTGCCCCTTCTGCCTTGTATAAATGCTCTTTTCCACTCCGTAACATCTTTACAATAGTTTAACATTCATGATGTCATAAAGCAGTAACCAATCAGCAGATGGAAATCTGATTGATTAATAAGAATTATTAGACCAGTAACAATTATAATAATACCCCCCAAACAAACAACAAGCACCCCCACAGAATATCTCAGTTAGTACGTATGCTATGTGCAATATGGGTTGGAGTTTGATGGGACTTGGGATCCCCTGTATATTGATTTTACCAGTCAGTGCCACGCTGGGTGTGTAACTGCTAACAAGGGTACATAGAGTTGTATAGAATCTTATAGAGAGTAACTGTTGCCTGTTTATAACATTGGGGTATCTCTATTCTATAAATCATAGACCCAACGAGAAGCGTTGCCAACAGTTCTGAAGCATAACTCCCAGCAGCCTCAGTCAGCCAGAATCAATAGAGAGTCATGGGTATGAGTGTCTAGCTGGCAGCAGAGCATGCTGGGAATTGTAGTTCAGTTTGTAAATCCCAAACCCTATGTCTGACTCTCACGTTGGGAAAAGGAATACGTGTCCCTGCCTGAGAGCTAAGTGGCGGCAATGTGACACGGCTTCCTATATTTATAGGCCCAGCGGGGGGTGCCAGTTGGGGAGGGTGCTGATAGATTGCTATCATATCTATGTAGTGCGCTTAGTCTGCTAATCTGGGGCACCCTCAGCATTGCCATATTGCTCCTGGGGTGGGGGAGGCAATCACCCCTGTGCCCCAGGGAGAAATGTAGATTAAATGCCAATCAGTGGCACGTGTAGGTATATTGGGGTCACCAGGATAGATTTCTATGGCTTCAGGGGAGAGGTGCACTTATATCTCAGTATGAAGGGATAGGGGGTAGGTGCACTTATGTCTCAGTATGAAGGGATAGGGGGTAGGTGCACTTATTTCTCAGTATGAAGGGATAGGGGGTAGGTGCCCATATGTCTCAGTATGAATGGATATGGGGTAGGTGCACTTGGTCTCAGTATGAAGGGATAGGGGGTAGGTGCACATATGTCTCAGCATGAAGGGATAGGGGGTAGGTGCACATATGTCTCAGCATGAAGGGATAGGGGGTAGGTGCACATATGTCTCTGTATAAAGGGATAGGGGGTAGGTGCCCATATGTCTCAGTATAAAGGGATAGGGGGTAGGTGCCCATATGTCTCAGTATGAAGGGATAGGGGGTAGGTACACATATGTCTCAGCATGAAGGGATAGGGGGTAGGTGCACATATGTCTCTGTATAAAGGGATAGGGGGTAGGTGCACATAAGTCTCTGTATAAAGGGATAGGGGGTAGGTGCATATAAGTCTCAGTATGAAGGGATAGGGGGTAGGTGCCCATATGTCTCAGTATGAAGGGATAGGGGGTAGGTGCCCATATGTCTCAGTATGGAGAGGAGGTAAGTGCCCATATGTCTCAGTATGGATAGAAGGTAGGTCCCCATATGTCTCAGTATGGATAGGGGGTAGGTGCCCATATGTCTCAGTATAGATAGGAGGTAGGTGCCCATATGTCTCAGTATGGATAGGAGGTAGGTGCCCATATGTCTCAGTATGGATAGGAGGTAGGTGCCCATATGTCTCAGAATGGATAGGAGGTAGGTGCCCATATGTCTCAGAATGGATAGGAGGTAGGTGCACGTGTATACGGTTTGTTGCCCCCGCTGCCGTATATACTGGGAGAGATGAGACACAGATGTTGGCAGGTACATACATGTTTTGGGTTTGTGAGTGATGAAGAAGTCAGTGGTAGGAGTATTCCGTAGGAAAATGGAACGGCCTCTCAGCAGGGGTGGTAGGGACCCATCAATACAGTAAGAAGCTTAGTGCAGATGTAAAGCCATATCAGAGAGACTTAATGGGGCAGCTGTTTCTTTTCTCCCATTCCATTCAGTGTTGGTGGCACAACGATAGGACCCAGAATGGGGGTAACGTTCCTGCCCAGATGGCACCCTGCTTGCCTAGATGATACCCCCCTGCCCATAAAGATGCCCACCCAGCCAATACCCCCTGCTCATAAAGATGCCCGCCAAGCCAATACCCCCCTGCCCATAAAGATGCCCGCCCAGCCAGTACCAGACTCACCCAAAACCTTCAGCATCTCCTCAAAGTTGTCCGACTGTTTCATTTTCCAGTGTCCTGAGAAGTTGGGCATGTTGGCTGGGATAGAAGGGGGTCACAGGGGGTATTGGGGTGTCCGGCTGGTACCACGGTGCTGGGTTGCTCCCTGGGTCGGGCTCTAGTTCCCTGGTATGGGCACGGCTGAGCCAGACGCTTACTCACTGCTGCACTCCCTGTGTGCCTCTCAGGTTGGACTAATGCAGCGCTCTGCTGGCTCTCTCTATATATACTGCCCCCCCCCCCCCCCCCTGTCTGTCTGCTGCTCCTGTTGTAATACAGCATCCCCCCTGCTGCCCCGGGGAGGGCTCCAACACCCCTCTCTGCAGTCCCACCTGTTGATTAATCCAACAACTCACCCCCCCCCCAATGAAAAATAACCCTTTTTAACATTTTCTACCCCTTCCCTCCGGCACGGAATCCCCAGTTTTATGGGAAATGTGCAAAACCCCATAATCCTGTAATAATACAAATAATGTGAGCAGGAAGTGCAAAGAACAAAGGGGAATCTGGTCCTGCAACCAATACAAAACAGCACAGGGATCATTCCCAGGCTCCGGGCAATGGGGGCAGATAGGGTGTCAGTACTGCACCCAGTTATACCCCCAGCAAAGGTGCTTGCACCTATATCTGCTCCTTATTACTCTTATGGAACCCTAATTACCTGAATGGTCTGTGCCAGCCCCGGGTACAACATGGGTTAACCCTGCTATTACCCCTTGCCTGGGGCAGTTAGTATTCCCAGGGTTCCTTTGCATGGTGCACCCCCAGGGACTCCCCTTTTTTCCCAGCTTACTCATACCCCTAAAGTGACTATGTTGCCACAATGCATTGTGGGTGATAATCATGACAAATGGGACTGATATTTTGCAATGACACACCTTATAGTTTTGGGGTGTTGCTTGAAGGGAGGGATGCCACCCTCTTTTTGGGCCAGGGGAGTAGGTGGAGGCATAACATAGGGCGGGGCAATGATGTTTTAGGGTGGGGAAATGGGCGGGGGAAGGGGCGGGTCTGTACTTATAAGGAGTAATACTGTAGCAGAGAGGGTCAGGGAAGGGAAGGATATGTAGGGTGTTACACATGGTAGTTACATTGCTGGTAAAATTGTAATTCTGGCCCCACCCCTAGTTGGTGATTAACCGCCTGCCCAGTTGAATACCGGCGCCCTATTGGAGGATCCAGCTAGCTATTAAATAAAGAGACAAATGGGGCCTATTGACCAAACCAGTTTCTATTTATCTGTCCAACTTGTCCCTTTCCTCCCCATTGTTTCCTCTTCTCTCTGCAACTTTGATCTTCTCTCAAGTCTTTTCCTTCTCTCTGTTTCTGCCTCAGTCCCACTTTTCTCTGCTGATCCTTCTACTGGGGAATAGGGATGGGCTGCTGGGAGTTCTACTGGGCTGGGAGATCCAATGGTACCAGCCTTTCCCATTGTCTCACCTTGTTTCCCTGATTCCCAGTTTCTCCCTATCCCTCCAGCTCCTCAGCCTTAGGAACCCATTACTTCTGAAGCATAACAAACATGGTGTAAATGTGATGATTTTATTGGCTTAGATGGTAATGACTGGTACAAATAACTCAACCTAGATCCGACCTACTCATCCCTTGGAACTGAGGCCCAGCTCTGTAACTCTTGCACCCCCTTCAGGCAGAAAGTGTAGTTACAGGGCAGGAAGGAGTAACCTTACATTCCATAGATAGGCTGTGGCAGTGTAGCAGTGGGGGGGATAATAGCCTCTGGGAAGGGACTGGGGCTGTGGGATAGCAGGTATAGTAGGGAGAGATGGTGCCTATAGTAGCAGTGGGGGGATAATAGCCTCTGGGAAGGGACTGGGGCTGTGGGATAGCAGGTATAGTAGGGAGAGATGGTGCCTATAGTAGCAGTGGGATAATAGCCTCTGGGAAGGGACTGGGGCTGTGGGATAGTAGGTATAGTAGGGAGAGATGGTGCCTATAGTAGCAGTGGGGGGATAATAGCCTCTGGGAAGGGACTGGGGCTGTGGGATAGCAGGTATAGTAGGGAGAGATGGTGCCTATAGTAGCAGTGGGGGATAATAGCCTCTGGGAAGGGACTGGGGCTGTGGGATAGCAGGTATAGTAGGGAGAGATGGTGCCTATAGTAGCAGTGGGGGGTAATAGCCTCTGGGAAGGGACTGGGGCTGTGGGATAGCAGGTATAGTAGGGAGAGATGGTGCCTATAGTAGCAGTGGGATAATAGCCTCTGGGAAGGGACTGGGGCTGTGGGATAGCAGGTATAGTAGGGAGAGATGGTGCCTATAGTAGCAGTGGGGGGTAATAGCCTCTGGGAAGGGACTGGGGCTGTGGGATAGCAGGTATAGTAGGGAGAGATGGTGCCTATAGTAGCAGTGGGATAATAGCCTCTGGGAAGGGACTGGGGCTGTGGGATAGCAGGTATAGTAGGGAGAGATGGTGCCTATAGTAGCAGTGGGGGGATATTAGCCTCTGGGAAGGGACTGGGGCTGTGGGATAGCAGGTATAGTAGGGAGAGATGGTGCCTATAGTAGCAGTGGGGGGATATTAGCCTCTGGGAAGGGACTGGGGCTGTGGGATAGCAGGTATAGTAGGGAAAGATGGTGCCTATAGTAGCAGTGGGGGGATAATAGCCTCTGGGAAGGGACTGGGGCTGTGGGATAGCAGGTATAGTAGGGAGAGATGGTGCCTATACTAGCAGTGGGGGGATAATAGCCTCTGGGAAGGGACTGGGGCTGTGGGATAGCAGGTATAGTAGGGAGAGATGGTGCCTATAGTAGCAGTGGGGGGATAATAGCCTCTGGGAAGGGACTGGGGCTGTGGGATAGCAGGTATAGTAGGGAGAGATGGTGCCTATAGTAGCAGTGGGGGGATAATAGCCTCCGGGAAGGGACTGGGGCTGTGGGATAGCAGGTATAGTAGGGAGAGATGGTGCCTATAGTAGCAGTGGGATAATAGCCTCTGGGAAGGGACTGGGGCTGTGGGATAGCAGGTATAGTAGGGAGAGATGGTGCCTATAGTAGCAGTGGGGGGATAATAGCCTCCGGGAAGGGACTGGGCTGTGGGATAGCAGGTATAGTAGGGAGAGATGGTGCCTATAGTAGCAGTGGGGGGATAATAGCCTCTGGGAAGGGACTGGGGCTGTGGGATAGCAGGTATAGTAGGGAGAGATGGTGCCTATAGTAGCAGTGGGATAATAGCCTCTGGGAAGGGACTGGGGCTGTGGGATAGCAGGTATAGTAGGGAGAGATGGTGCCTATAGTAGCAGTGGGGGGATAATAGCCTCTGGGAAGGGACTGGGGCTGTGGGATAGCAGGTATAGTAGGGAGAGATGGTGCCTATAGTAGCAGTGGGGGGATAATAGCCTCTGGGAAGGGACTGGGGCTGTGGGATAGCAGGTATAGTAGGGAGAGATGGTGCCTATAGTAGCAGTGGGGGGATAATAGCCTCTGGGAAGGGACTGGGGCTGTGGGATAGCAGGTATAGTAGGGAGAGATGGTGCCTATAGTAGGTACAGTAGAGAGATAGAGACATGGTAGTTTATTTAACATTAATAGATAAGAAAAGGTCAATTTCACAGATTAGTTCCAATACTGAATAGAGCAGAGGGAAGACAATAAAGGGGGAATTACTCCCGATGGGCCGGGGCAGGGCTGGGGCAGAGGGAACACACAGGGAGCCTGTAGGGGGGGAGGCGCCATTCATTACTAATATACAGGTTTTGCCCCAACCTGCCCCGAATGTAAATACAACGTGTGTCTCACCCAGCGCCAGGGGTGGGCTTTTCCCAAGGGGATTAGAATCTGTCATCCCCAACCTGTCTTCATTAACCGCAGCGAGTTGGAACGTCTTCTAAATGGGCTCCTATTCTGGAAGGAACCGCGAGTAAATAAACGATGAGCAGAACGTGTAATTGGATCAGGAGAGAGATCCGCTCAGGGTGTAAAGGATTAGGGAACTGATAATGGGTTTGTCAGGGATTAACTCTTCCCCAGCAACGTGTGTAACTAGTCCCTCTCATGGGGCAGAAACAGTCATACAGTATGTACATAGGTTGCCCCAGTGTAGTAAATGTGCCCATACAGGGGCAGATATGTAGGCATCTTAAAGGAAGAATCTCGCTGGAGGGGCCCGAAGCCCCCGGAGGAGCTGAAGAAGCCGCCGGAGAAGGAAGACCCTGGAAGAGAAGAAAAAAGACTACAAAGAAAGAAAAAGTTTAATGGCAACCAATGTATTAGGGGGGCACACTGACCAGCAATGTATTAGGGGGGCACACTGGCCAGCAATGTATTAGGGTGGCACACTGGCCAGCAATGTATTAGGGGGGCACACTGACCAGCAATGTATTAGGGTGGCACACTGGCCAGCAATGTATTTGGGGGGCACACTGGCCAGCAATGTGTTATGGGGGCACACTAGCTAACAATGTGTTAGGGGGGTCCTGGTCACTAATGTATTGGGGGGCACACTAATGGGAGGGGCCATTGGGGGAGTAGCCCTGTGGGAGGGGGGCCAGAAAATGTTGTTGTGAGGGGCCCTGTGATTTCTGATGGCGGGCCTGTGGGACCCTGTAGGGTTTATTTCCGCCCCCCCCCCCCCTCACTGATTGTGGATATGGCGGCTTTGCTGTGCACATTGGCTCATTGGTTAGCACTGCTACCTTGTTGCCAGGGTCAGATATAAAGGTTTTGCACCCATAGACTCCTTCGCTCTAGCCCCCCCACCACTTACATATCCGCCCCCCTGTTTGCACCCCATCTCACTTCTGTTCACATAGTTGCCACCTTTCAGCAGGTTGCACTACCAGAGGGCAGGGCTAGTGATGTTAGGGGCTGAACCATGATGTCATGGTGCAGGGCTATGACGTGGGGATCGGTGATTGGCCTGATTGCAGCTCTGGGGTACTGAGCTCTATTTGGACCAGAACACTATCTGCAAGGGGTATGAATGTTTTCTCCAGGGATATATTATCCAGAAGTTGTTTAATTACTGGTAATCAATCTATTTGCTGTCATCAATACTTAAATCCTCCTAGACCAATCGGAGGCAGTTGTTCAGTCGTTGCTATGGGCTGTGAGAGAGCGGGTCTGTAACCACCTTGCCCAGTGTGTTTGTTTCAGGCTCTGGCAGACGCTGTAAGGGTTAATTGTCCCCACATTCTCCACATATTTAATCAGTCTCCCTTGCATTGTGCTCCAGCCAATAGGAAGAGAGACTAATGAAATGATGGGAAATATTTGGGGCATTAGTCAGATGGGAGCTGATGAAAGGGAAGGCAGGTAGGAACGCTGCAGGCTGGGTGGGCCACACCGTCGTCAGGCTGATCTGTCAGTAGTCACGTATTGTCTGCAGTGAATGAAAAGTGTCATTATTATATATATAATGCTGGCACCTCCCCCCATCAGCCAATACAGGTGTGCAACTGAATATCTGATTGTGAGCTCTTGTGAGCAGGGAGCCCCCCCCCCCCCCCAATCCTGTTTTTATTCAACAGTTCCCCTGTTTTAAATAAATGTATTGGATTCCGTGTAGCAATGGCGCCACCTACTGTAGGACATCAGATATTCTGCTTCCCACTTTCCAAGCCATCCACACACTTCCTATTACAGCCTGCAGAAAGTATGGCACATATACAATATAGGTATTAAGGTACTAAGCACAATTCAGCGGGAACAGCCCCCTAAGTTTGCTCATAGCCTGTACAGAGAGATAACATAAAACTATGGCAGCATAGGGATTCCCCTGTACTAAGCACAATTCAGCAGGAACAGCCCCCTAAGTTTGCTCATAGCCTGTACAGAGAGATAACATAAAACTATGGCAACATAGGGATTCCCCTGTACTAAGCACAATTCAGCAGGAACAGCCCCCTAAGTTTGCTCATAGCCTGTACAGAGAGATACCATAAAACTATGGCAACATAGGGATTCCCCTCTACTAAGCACAATTCAGCAGGAACAGCCCCCTAAGTTTGCTCATAGCCTGTACAGAGAGATACCATAAAACTATGGCAGATAGGGATTCCCCTGTACTAAGCATAATTCAGCAGGAACAGCCCCCTGATGTTAATGACATCCTTATGAGTTCCATGCTCTGCACCGCGTGCCTTTCAGTTAATGACATGTATTTTGCTCTACGGATGAAATACTAAACGCTCAGGTCTATGTGAAAAGTCAACATAAAGTCCCGGGAGAGGCCGACAGAGCTGGATATGGAGAGCCGCCGGTTTTATCTCTCCCCCGGGGGGGTTAAAGGTCTGGCCTAAAAACTTCCACTCCCCGACCCGATGATAAATGATGGAAAATCCAATCCAATCAGCAGGTTTCCGCGTGACGCGTATATCTGTTTCTCCGCGGCCCTCGGAGGAGACGGAGGAAGTGCGCTCACATTCCTGCTATCAAAGTCACTTACCCCTGGCGCTGAGCGTTTACCCAATGAGCTGATCTTGGCTCCGGCAACAGGGAGACCTGCCGGCTGGTTATTCAGCTTGTCCCTAAAGGAACGGGGATGTGAGCGGCTCCATACGGAACTTTCCCACATTTATTCCACCTTCCTGCGCCTGTTTATTTATCAGATTCATCCCGGGCTACCTGTCTGGGCTAGTGATGAGCCAATTTTTTCGCCAGGCATGGATTCGCAGCGAATTTCCGCATTTCGCCAGTGGCGAATTGTTTGCGGGAAACTTCCATGAAAATTCGCCGCAGAAAAATTCACTGCACAGAATTTTTGTTGTCAAGCATCAAATTGGCCGCAGTTGCGTCAAAAAAAGGGCGCAGTCATGTCCAAATTGGGTGTGGTTGCGTCAAATAACGCAGGCCACAAAAAAATATAGGCAAGCAGCAGAAAATAGACGTGGACGACAAAAAAATAGACGCAGGCGACAAAAAAGAGACGCAGACGACAAAAAAATATACGCAAGCAACAAAAAAATATACGCAGGCGACAAAAAATAGACGCAAGCGACAAAAAATAGACACGAGTGACAAAAAAGACGCAGACGACAAAACAAATTGCGCGACAAATGCGTTTCACAAATTTTCTCGCCGTTTCGCGAATTTTATGGTGAAACGGGACAGATTCGCTCATCACTAGTCATGGCTTCTGGTAATTCACATTAAAAGTAGGACACAGGTTGAGGTTGGGTGAAATCCTAATTTGACTTGTAAGAAGCCCCTATATTTAAGGCAGGAGAGGGGGGACTAAGGTAAAGCAAACCCCGACCCCCTGCTGTCTGCCCCCCCCCATCCCACGGGGTCTGCTGTATAGATAGTTACACCATTGACTCTATCTATGGATATTAACGTGATAAATGGGACTGATCTCTCAGTGGCGCCCTCTGTGGGCTACTAATGTAGGTGGTGTCTCCGGTGGGTGGGAAGAGTTTAGAAATTAATAGTATATCTATTTAATTTTAAACAAATACAATAATGGTGTCCCAGTAACTAAAGGCACCAAACCAATGGCTTCAACAATTGCATCAAACGTTCTGGAGATGTTCCGGTACTCAACTGGCAAGTGCTCACGTTCCGCAGATGAACCCACCGCGCCCGACTGTAGGAAAACAAACACACTCGCTCATCCCATAGCCCAGCGGGAGGGGTTTGACTCCTTTAGGCTGTTGATATATTTGAAGCAGAAATTTATTTCAGCCAAGTAGTGGGGGGATCACGGTTCAGATTAGCTTAGAACTCAGGTTTCCAGTATATAGGGCTGGTCCCTATAGGAGAACCCAAAATTGTAGATATTTAACCCAGGGCACAAATAAGCACTCACCCCAAATCCCCCCCTAACTGGCCTTCAGGCTGGGCCCCCTTAGCCCATAACAAGGTTACAGATATATAGAAACATTGGGGTAACAGTCACCCTGCTATAGTTCCAGGGGTACCCAGGGCACAAATAAGCACTCACCCCAAATCCCCCCCCCCCCTAACTGGCCTTCAGGCTGGGCCCCCTTAGCCCATAACAAGGTTACAGATATATAGAAACATTGGGGTAACAGTCACCCTGCTATAGTTCCAGGGGTACCCAGGGCACAAATAAGCACTCACCCCAAATCCCCCCTAACTGGCCTTCAGGCTGGGCCCCCTTAGCCCATAACAAGGTTACAGATATATAGAAACATTGGGGTAACAGTCACCCTGCTATAGTTCCAGGGGTACCCAGGGCACAAATAAGCACTCACCCCAAATCCCCCCCTAACTGGCCTTCAGGCTGGGCCCCCTTAGCCCATAACAAGGTTACAGATATATAGAAACATTGGGGTAACAGTCACCCCGCTATAGTTCCAGGGGTACCCAGGGCACAAATAAGCACTCACCCCAAATTAAGCCTCAGATAGTGTGGGAGGGGGGCAGTTTAAGCATAGTATCCCACAGTCCTATAGGACTGCACTCAATCTGTACAGACTGTGTCACACTGCAGACGTACATGGTGGAAGTGTAGCAGCCTAATCCCTCAGGTACCAGCCGGGCCTTATACCCACACACAATGGCAGTTTTCACATCACCCCTTTTGAATGAATTAATGAGAATTAGTGCCTTTAGAAAGGACATATTCACTTTCCAGGGGCTGCTTTGAGCCGCGGCCAATGGGCACAGTGGAAAAGTCATTTGGCGCTTCCTCGCTCTGACTCCTGCAGGATCTGGCAGCTGCTTTTCATTAGCTGTTAGTCCCGGGCCCTTGATATATTACCTGGGTACGGCGCTTAGAAGGAAAGTATTTATACACCGCCTGCCGCTGCTCATAGGAGCACAAGCTGGAACACGTTGGTCTGTGGCAGCCGAGGAAATGTTAGCTCTCGATGCTTTAACCCTTCTGCAGAACTGCGGCAGAGCTTCAGCCCCTTCCCAAGGTGGTTAATAAACCACTGGGTAAATGGATTTTATTGAGCTCCCCATACCGTCTTGCCCTACTGTCTCCACCTTATTCTACTTTCATCATCTTGCCCTACTGATGTCAACTTGTCCAACCATCATCATCTTGCCCTACTGATGTCACCTTGTCCAACCATCATCATCTTGCCCTACTGATGTCACCTTGTCCAACCATCATCATCTTGCCCTACTGATGTCACCTTGTCCAACCATCATCATCTTGCCCTACTGATGTCACCTTGTCCAACCATCATCAGCTTGTCCTACTGATGTCACCTTGTCCAACCATCATCATCTTGTCCTACTGATGTCATCTTGTCCAACCATCATCATCTTGCGCTACTGATGTCATCTTGTCCAAACCATCATCGTCTCGCTCTACTGTTCCTGCCTTGTCCTCATATACCTGCTATCCCCCAGGGTCACCAGGAGCAGCCAGTTCCCATTCTCTGTCCCCACATATAATACAACATATAGGCAAAAGGATAAAGCTGGTAGCTACCAAGCACCTCTAGAAATAACATAATAAATATTGACCAATCATGACCTTCCATATTGTCACTTTTCCATATTCCACTTATCACTTACTTGGGGGGGAGGGTAAAAATTTTTTCCAGACCAATGTTCCATAACCCATTGTCAGGAGTTCTCCAGTTAGGAGCACTCCGCTTCGTCAAGATGGCAGCTCCCATGACCACCGCATAGTAATGGATCACTCTGAAGACTTGTATTCAATGCCCAAATATAAGTCTTACTCTGTGAGTTCCTGGGCGCGTCTAAATTGCTATTTTGACTTGTTTGCCTGGATCCTGACTTTTTGCTTTGATTCTGGCTACCATTGTTTTTTGCCTGAATATGACTAAGAGTCTTCTTAACCCTTTGGACACTGCAAATTGGACTATACAAGCTTCCTCCTTGGACTTCAACCCAATAAGGGCTGTCGGGCCTTGACATCCATTTTCTATTAGGAATTCCACTATCAGAGAGTAGACATTAGAGGCGACCCAGACGTTGCCAGTCTCTCATATCTGTGTCTCCTAAAGCTGCACTTATCCAATATGGATGCCTCCCAGCATGCTTAGGGGAGATAATATGATTTGGATCCCATTAGAATTTTTTATGTGAACAATAAAGCTCTATTCATAACCAGCCCTGTCTGTAACAAGAGCTATGGAAGGTAGAAGGTCAGGGAAAGAGGCAAACATGATTATAGGTCAATTAGATAAGGACAGTAATTTAGGCAAGAACAGTGGCAGTTCAGACAAGGAAGGTTGGCAATGGTCATCAATGAGTAGGAGAAGGCAGCAAAGCACTCAGAGCATCAAGGCCAAGGCAAAGGAGCAAGGAAAGAAGAACCTACCTTCCATAGATTGTCTCCATGATGAAGAATGGGATCACTAGGGCAGCGCCCAAGAGTCAAGTGACCACCTCCACCTTGTGGTGTATAAAATAAAGATTCTCCTTATGGAAGAAGAGAAGATGTGTATCCATATCTGTGTAGCCTTGTGCTTGAGTAAAAGTCCAGTCAACCTTCTAAATGGCGTACAATCCAAACTAGGGTTAGATATTGAGGCCTACAGGTCACCACCTACAGTAAAAGTGATGTCCACAACAAAAAATGAGCTTTCGGACATAACTGGCCTTTATAATGGGCCACGTTACTTGCACCATTGCAGCTAGTGCCATAGTTTGGGAGGCACCGGTGAGAAACGTAGGCCAAATGTATGTGAGTAAGGCACAAGGCACATATATGATCAATACAAGCTGTTAGCAGAGGCAAGCAATATATCTATGTATACATAAGTATGAAGAGTAGGAATTGTGCACACAATAAAATATTTCTAAGGGTAAATAAATGGAGGATATACAGTACCCTTCTTATAAACTGATTATTAATATTTTTTATGATAGCACTCATTTGGTTTGACTCTGACCTTGGTTCGGTGCCTCTCCATGACCTCTCCGTGTAGCGCTTCTATTGTAGAAACCCAAGAGCCTCCCCCACCCCACCAGCCCCTTTGCAGTGTGTTCCGTGTTGCTTGTAAATTCCACTTTTCCCACAGGAAACATTAATGGGCCCTATTAGAACGGCAGGGAGTTTTTCTTTCATTTTGATCACCTCTCACACTTTTACTGGAGGTCAGCGGGGTTTAGTGACACGCATTAAGGTAGGAGGGTAATAAAGTTAGTCTGGAATTAATGTAGTTCTGAAATCCGGTATTTCCTCATCGAGGCTCCTTCCTCCCCTTCTCCACTGACCTCTTTGTTGCCTACAAAATAAGAAATGTTCCCCCCCTACAAACCCTTAGGTGCCTATTTATGGCCACATTTCCAATATTCTCATATTTAGCCCTTTTTAATTGAACATTCACATGTGAAAGCACTAGGCACGGTTATATTGGAAGTGCAAAGCATTACATAGACTTGAGGACTCTTTAGTGACTGCAGGCACATCAGTGGGCATGGAAATGGCTAGAGCTTTACACAGTGTTGCACCCAACACAAAATGATGAGTTGGGTGCAATATATTTTGTTTTTGGCATCCATTTGTAAATGAGCCTCCTAGGTTGTATCAAACTCTATACTGATTGGACTAAAACTGTTCATTTTGACCAGCTGATACTTTGGAAATATTACTGAATGAGGACCTCAGTTGGAATGCTTGTGGTCTTTGGTCAGCCTGGCCACTTTTTATACCGTTATTTACATGCTTATCAATCTGCTTATGTAGCCTGAAGGCCAAACACACAGATCTCTTATTTACCTCTGTAACTTGTCCATCAATAGGTGTGGCCTTAGTCATGTCGGACTGGGACCCAGGGGCCCACCAGAAAACCTTAGACCAGGGATCCCCAACCTTTTATACCCGGGAGCCACATTCAAATGGAAAAAGTGTTGGGGAGCAACACAAGCATGGAAACATTTCCTGGGGGTGCAAATAAGGACTCTTATTGGCTATTTGGTAGCCCCTATGTGGACTGGCAGCCTACAGGAGTCTCTGTTTGGCTTTACATTGGGCTTTATGCAACCAAAACTTGCCTCCAAGCCAGAAATTCAAAAATGAGCACCTACTTTGAGGCCACTGGGAGCAACATCCAAGGGGTTGGGGAGCAATATGTTGCTCACGAACCACTGGTTGGGGATCACTGCCTTAGACCCAAGGTCTCCAAAGTATTTTGTCTCCTTTCCTCACTCAACGTCTTTATTCTCCTTTATTCTCTTTTATTTACACGCTAGCATCTATCCTTCCATCTATTTATCCTCTTTGTTCCCATTCAGAAATAGGGAATGACCATAAGGCTTCAGATGGGGTTTTTTGCCTTCCTCTGGATCAGCTAGTAGTTAGGCAGGTTATATATAGGCATTATGGTTGAACGTGATGGATGTATGTCTTTTTTCAACCCAACTTACTATGTTACTATGTTACTATGAAGCAGTAGGGAGGGCCCACTGACACCTGGGCCCACCGGGAGTTTTCCTGGTATATACCTAATGCCCAGTGTGGGCCAGCCCGACACTGGGCATTAGGTATATGGATCATAGGGAAATCCTACCATATCTGACCATCTTAATCTTTTTTTTTTTTTGACAGTTTTTTTGCATTTACAAGTTTAACAGTCAAGATTTGCATTATATCTACATGTATCTCAAATACTGAATGTGTCTGTACGTGTTAAGACATACAATCACAGGAAGAGAGAGCATAGAGAGAGAAGGAAGTGAAGTAGGAAGAAAGAGAAGGGAAGAGAACAGGGGAAAGAGAAAGAAGAAAGGAAAAAAAAATATGAAGAGCAAATAATATAAATTCTTAGCTATAATTCCTGGGTATCAGCCTCAGTAAAGTTCTGCCATGAGTCCCATTTCTTATGGGGGTTACATAGAGAGTTCTTAATCCTTGCGTTGTGATATTCAAGGGTTCATGAGAGGCTGATAAGGATTCTTAGTTCTAGCATTGAGGGAATAAGATCGGTTTTCCATTTTTGAGCTAAAAGAAGCCTTGCTGCTTCTTATATGTGCACTACAAGGAGTTTGTTGGAAAATTTCAGAAAGTCCAAATCCAGATTCAGAAGAGCTATTGAAGGTGAGTGGTTCATCGGCTGCTTAATTACACTGTTAACTCCAATACTTCTTGCCAGTACTTTTGTATTTTAGGGCAGTTCCACCAGATGTGCACATTTTCTCCAGCACATTTTAGTGGCTGTTTGTGGGTAAATCTTATAAAGCCTTGAGGGTACCAGATACCATCTGAGCATGAGTTTGATACTGGTTTCCATGAGCCTGACTGATTTTGAAATAGCCGATATAATTGCAAAGGCTATATTCCAATCAATTGGATCAATTGTGAGGTTCAAGTCTTTTTGCCAGGCTGAGCTATGCGAGCATCTTAATCTTTTTTATTCAACTATAACAGGAGGGTATCAGGAAGGGTTCTAAAACTGCAGTCAACCATAGGGCCGATACTCATTAGGGTAAAGTAATCTCCATTGTGGGGCTCACAAGTGTGCCATGGTGGTGGTGATTCAACCAAGATAACTTTGTATAAGTTCTTTGGGAGTTCACCTCCCAAATGGGGCCCATAAAGGTGTCAGGTGCAGCCACAGGTGGGTGGCTGGCAGGTAGGAGCCTATGTGCAGATAACCCAGAACTCCCTTAAAGGGCCAGACAGCCAAGTGAGATGAACGAAGGAGTTTTAATGAAAACAAAACAGAATGGAAATAAAAGTAATGTACAAGCCTGTGATAAGATACAGAGTCCAGTAACAGGTGAATCCGAAGGCAGGCAGGGGTCAGTCCAGGCAGAGTTCTAGCAAGTCCGATAATCAGGCAGGGGTCAGTCCAGGCAGAGTTCTAGCAAGTCCGATAATCAGGCAGGGGTCAGTCCAGGCAGAGTTCTAGCAAGTCCGATAATCAGGCAGGGGTCAGTCCAGGCAGAGTTCTAGCAAGTCCGATAATCAGGCAGGGGTCAGTCCAGGCAGAGTTCTAGCAAGTCCGATAATCAGGCAGGGGTCAGTCCAGGCAGAGTTCTAGCAAGTCCGATAATCAGGCAGGGGTCAGTCCAGGCAGAGTTCTAGCAAGTCCGATAATCAGGCAGGGGTCAGTCCAGGCAGAGTTCTAGCAAGTCCGATAATCAGGCAGGGGTCAGTCCAGGCAGAGTTCTAGCAAGTTCGATAATCAGGCAGGGGTCGATCCAGGCAGAGTTCTAGCAGATCCGTTAATCAGGCAGGGGTCGATCGAGGCAGAGTTCTATCAGATCCGTTAATCAGGCAGGGGTCAGTCCAGGCAGAGTTCTAGCAAGTTCGATAATCAGGCAGGGGTCGATCCAGGCAGAGTTCTAGCAGATCCGTTAATCAGGCAGGGGTCGATCGAGGCAGAGTTCTATCAGATCCGTTAATCAGGCAGGGGTCAGTCCAGGCAGAGTTCTAGCAGATCCGTTAATCAGGCAGGGGTCAGTCCAGGCAGAGTTCTAGCAGATCCGTTAGTCAGGCAGGGGTCAATATCACAAAAAACCAAACAGGAACAAGGCAGGGAACACAGGAATCAGGAATCGGAAGTGGCAAGACCAGGCTCTCCAGGCACTGGGTGTAGCCCAGAGAGGGTTTATATAGTCTGGTGATTACCAAAGCAGCCACACATGTGATGAACAATATAGACAGGGAAACTGGTAGAAAGGCAGAGGGGACATTAGGGCAACCGATCCCATGAAGTCCAGGGTTCGAACCCCTATAGTTCCAGATAAAAGGATACTTTATGCACCCCATGCTTAGGGAGCCTTTTATCATAGTTTCCATAGCTCACCTTTATAACCAACCTGGAATTTTTGGGGAAAGAGGTTCTCTGCTTTGGTTCTTAGTTCAAGGCCGGTCTAAGGCTTATAGTAGATGGCTTTTTTGTGTAGGCCCTGGAAAAACATTTATGGTCAAAAGGCCCATTGCTGCCAGCAACCACACCTCCCTATTGTCTAAATAGCAAAGGCACTGCACGGAGCAATATGTACGTGAGTGATATATTTCATTTAATAATCAAGTTATTGGTTCTGAGATGCTTGGAACGCATCCGGAATTCTGGCAGGACATGCAACAAGCGCTGGACGTAACTCTTTTCTACCGGATGATTTACGTTCTACTGAGAGAGACAGGACTCTACTAAGTCGACTTGGGCCGGGGCGCTGTAAAGATTCAATAAAAGGCAAGAGCGCATAGCCCAAGCACATCTGGAAGGAATTTTTAAAGTCTTTTTTTTTTCTTCTTTTTACTCGATAAACCCTTTCTTCCTCTCTCAGAAAGCCAAGGGGATTGTTGTCTAAAAGAGACAAACATTTTTTGTTGAAACCAGGCTTTGTATTCGGGGAAATGAAAAGGCCCTGTAAAGCTGAACTTGCTCCGATATAAGGGAAACAATGGTGAAATAGAAAAATAGCTTGGAACGATCAACGTTCCTTGGAAACATTTAACCTTCCGTGTTTTATGAGCTGGCAATTTATAATAAGATTTTACCCATAAACATAACAAGAACAATCCTTTTTTTTTTTATAAAGGAAGGGCAATAAAATGCTTGATTTTGTTTTTGGGGGGGGGACCCATTTATTAAAGACATACACACACATATATATATATATACCTGTAATAATGTACAGTTTGGTCATTTCCCAATGGGGAATTATTATAATCGGAGCTTAGTAATGTAATTTCTGTCACATGACTCACTAAAACTTGTGAGCCTTGTGCTTTTATATGGCCATGGAACCCCTCTGTGACTTATAATATCCCTATAAGTTACAATAGGGGGCACTTTATTCACTATATAATATACAAGAGCCACAAATACCCTTTATATGGCCATGGAACCCCTCTGTGCCTTATAATATCCCTATATGTTACAATAGGGGGTACTTTATTCACTATATAATATACAGGAGCCACAAATAACCTTTATATGGCCATGGAACCCCTCTGTGACTTATAATATCCCTATATGTTACAATAGGGGGTACGTTATTCACTATATAATATACAGGAGCCACAAATAACCTTTATATGACCATGGAACTCCTCTGTGACTTATAATATCCCTATATTTTACAATAGGGGCACTTGATTCACTATATATACAGTATATTCGTCCATTTTGAAGTCCAAAATAAACCTACCAATCAAAATAATAGGATATACAATAACCAAGAACACATGTGCGCTATGTGGTAACCCCTAGCAACAAAACAAGTTGTTTTTACTATTCTAGCTGACAAGATAGTATATTGACTAACTGTTACAGGCCTAGTTATGAGGAACACTTCATATGAACTACTTGGTACAGGCCCTTTTGAACATCCATTAGCTACATCACGGCAGGGACCCCCAACCAGTGGCTCGGTTGCTCCCCAACCCCTTGGATGTTGCTCTCAGTGCCCCCAAACCAGGTAGTTATTTTTGAATTCCTGACTTGGGGGTAAGTTTTGGTTGAATAAAAACAAGATTTCCTACCAAATAAAGCCCCTGTAAGCTGATAGTGTGCATAGAGGCCCCTAATAGCCAATCACAGCCCTTATTTGGCACCTCCATGAACTTTTATGGTGCTTGTGTTGCTCCCCAAGTCTTTTTACATTTGACTGTGGCTCCCGAGTAAGAAAGGTTGGGGATCCCTGGCCTAAGGCCTGTGTTTATACAAGCTTACTTACTGAATAACATTTCATTCTGTAGAACTGGAATATACTGTTCCGCATTTCACTTAATATGTCGGTGACCCAAGGCTAAATGTCTTTCCAGCCCCAGTGCCAACCAAAACAGGGCCACCAAGAACAAACTCATTTGGAAGTTGGATCCAGTTCTCGGGCCAGACTGTCAGGGAGGAGAGATGACAATGAAGTCACAGAGAGACTCGGGAGAGGGTCGCACACAGCGCAAGAGACCAAAAAAAAAGAGAAGCTTTGTAGATTTTCCTGGCACGCTCTTCCCAGTCCAGAAGAGACATCCAATATGCAGCAGATTGTTCTCTCCCAGATCTTCAGTGCTCAGTGCTGGGATTAATTTGTGTCACTTCATATTTATTTTAATTCCTTGTGAAAAACGGCAGAATTAACAAAAATGTAAAATAAATGAGAGAATTCAGCAGAGCTTTGAAGTGGAACAACTCTTAGGAAATATAGTTTAAAGGGATTTTTCCAATATTCCAACATGAGCCAAATGGTTGCCTTGGGTTATATATAAATTGAAGTCATGCCCATCCATCAAACCTTACCATTACTGTCTGACTGCTTCAGGGGTGAAGCAATACTAATATAAATGTCTGCTATCTACAGTGCCCAATGCACTGGGAGAGACCCTTCATTCTACCAAATCATCCTATTTTGGGGGATAGAGTATTCCAAGAAACTTGGACCATCTTATTAAGTCAGACTGATGATCTCTGATGAGAGAATGGTGGCCCTCAACTGGGTGCTTTGTTGCGACTTAAGCCTAGAAGTTTCAGTCTAGCCCTGTTCCCCCAATGCAGAGCTTCCCACTTGGATGTTGGCCACCTAGTTTGAGTGCTCTGCCTGCTGTTCTATGGAACATGTAGCACCTGTATGGTTTCCAGTGTACACGTTCCTGGTCAGTGACCACAGCAGTAGGGGTTTTGACAGGAGGCCATGACCAAACATGGTGGTCACTATCAACACTCTGTATGGGGCCCAAAGGTATGGTGGCTGATTTTTGGAAGCATGGGTAATGTGGTACGGGTGGTGGCCATTTTTGGTATAAAAGGCTCCACTTCTCTTTCGTTTTGAGCCACTTGTGATCTACCAGCCCAATCTCCTGGCCTAGCTCCTTAAGGACTAAAGGTCCCTATACACCTTCAGATCCGCTCGCTTGGCGATGTCGCCAAGCAAGCGGATCTTCTCCCGATATCCCCCACCTACAGGTGGGCAATATTGGGATCAGGAAGCAGGCTTTCAGAAAAATAAGACACAATGGTCAAGGAAAACCGAGAACAGTCAACATTCAGGAACAGGCCAAGGTAAGATATCAAAAGAATCAGACCAAACAGTACGGTACTAGGACCAGCTACACAGTTTTGCAGAAATTCTGATCTGAAGTGCCGTGTAAGTAGTTGGGGTCTGGAGGTTTCTGTAGCAGTACCTCCAGGGAGCCAGCCAACGAGAGACCATATAGTTTAGCAACAGTTGTGAGACTTAATGGTGTAGAAGTCCAGGGCCAGGGTCACAACTGGGAGCAGACAAAAAATTCTAGGGTAGAGGCCAATGGGTAAGTCAAAATTCAAGTAAGAGGTCAATGCAGATACCAATCAGCAAAGTCCAGTAGACGGCCAATGGGTCAAAGCCAGGAATTGAATAGGAACACACCTGTGCAATGTCAAGCAGTTATGGCAATAAAGAATTCAGTGGCTGCAGGTCCCAGTGCATGCTGGACCAGGATGGATTATATTTGTGACTAGTGCGCCCCTACATTTGTTTAAACAGCTTACCTATGGGGGTAATAACACTGTAAGTATTGGCACCCAAGGCAGGAACACCCATCAACAGTCCCACAAGGCTATTAGTGTGTATAGTGTGTCTGAATTTTCTTCTCATTAGATCTACCATGCCAAGAACACTCTCTTCATCTCACATCTCACCTATCAAATTTCTTATATCACTCAATTCCCACTGAGAGAAGCTTAAGTCATCTCTGGAAAGCAAATGAACGTATTCAGGTAGGATTACACACAAAGCAAAGGGTTGGACTCGTAAAACAAGCACAGACACAGGCACAGACAGCGTTTTTCTGATCAATGGAGACACATGTCTTGCATTTTTACACTCTGTTTCCAACTTGGGTGACTGGAAGGAATCACAAAGTATCTGCCCAATGTCATTAGGGAGATAATAGTCCAAGCAAGACATTTTGAAAACGTTCTTCTATACTAAGGTGCAACAGATCACAGGTGCTTGCCAAGATCATGGCTAATAATGACCATGGCATGAAGATGGAGTTCATCTTCATAAAAGAGATTTTGGTGACTAAGTAGTTCATTTGCCTTGAAACCTCAGCCTTCCTCAACTGGTTTTCTGCCCACCCCCTTTCTTTCCTTATCGTCAGATACCTCAGATACTTTGCTCTTCTTGACTGAGGCCATTCCACCTATGGTTGTTTAAACTGGAGCCAAGCCAGGTACACTCCATAGACTTCATCACCTCACTGACCCGTCCGACCCTCTATCCAAGGGCTTATCCTGTGGAGTTTAGTTATTTCCAGGATGAGAACTTTATAGTGGGTGGTTCTAAACCAGGGGTGGCCAAAACATTGCTGTAATGCCCTAAAAGATACATTCAATAAAGGTATTTTAATTACGAACACAAGTGGTGCTGTTCCAGACTGTTTTCTTGCTCACTAATGACCATGGTACAAACACAGAAGGCCATTCCACCCATGGTTGTGTAAACTGGTGGCCCAGCTAGGCACACTTTAAAGACTTCATCACCTCATAGACCAGTCCAACCCTCTATCCAAGGGCTTATCCTATGGAGTTTAGTTATTTCCAGGATGAGAGCTTTATAGTGGTTGGTTCTAAGGCAGGGGTGGCCAAGACGTCGATCGCTGGTCCACCAGTCGATCTCCCATGGATTTCTGGTGGGCCGTGTCTAAGCCTTGGGATGTGGAAATGCGGCACGTTTATTGGGTATGCGTATGTATGCTGTGTTTCGTGGCCCAGCTAGGCACACTTTAAAGACTTCATCACCTCATAGACCAGTCCAACCCTCTATCCAAGGGCTTATCTTATGGAGTTCAATTAGTTCCCAGATGAGAGCTTTATAATGGGTGGTTCTAAGGAAATCCTTGAAAATGCATAATGCAACTCACAAAATATAGGAACATTGGAGGGGAACCTGGGGAAGAAGTTGAGACAATCCAACTTCTACAGTGTTGAAGAAGTCTTCTCCACTTCTTTCAATCATCTGACTTCTGCTTCATTGGTCCAGAAGTCGGAACCAAAAGTGCAGAGATTGCTCCTGCTTGTAGTAGGGAGAAGGGTGGACATATGTTGAAAGTAGGAGCTATACGCTCAGTGGCTCGGGGGCAACAAATTGCTCACCACCCCCTTTGATGTTGCCCCAAGTTGGTGCCCATTTTTACATTTCTGGCTTGGAGGCAAGTTCTTGAAGCACAGAGCTTTACCCCAAGAAGAGCTTTACTCCCCAAAGAACTTTTTTCATGCTTGTGTTGCTCAACAACACTTTTTTCATCTCAGTGTGGTTTGGGATCCCTGATATAGAGGACCCTCTTAGGGACACAAATAAATCAAGGTTCTAGACTCATCCTGTTGAGTGTCTTCATTTATCCGCCACTGTCTACTGAGCTCATTTGTGCTTAGAGATGTGTGTGTCTCACAAAAATCTCTCGATTCACTCACTAAGACCCCACTAGCTCTTTTCCCCACTCCCCCCTCCTCACCAGCCTCTTTCCCTCCCTCTCTCTCAGCATTTGTTTCTGATTTCACTACATTCCTAATGAAGGTCCAATACAGGCAAAAGTGGTTTTATGTTACACTAAACCTAGCAGACCCCATTAAATTAATTTTAGACATCTTGCTACCCATGAGACTCTTTTTTTTTTATTGTGCCAGAGTAAAGCATAATTCTCTGATAACTAGGAGTTTGGGAGTATTTCATGTACATGTACTGGAGGCCAGAGTTGTCTACAAAATTATTACAAGGGGGAGTTACAGCAGATTCATATACAGGAATTCATATAATGGGGGAGATATTTAACTCTTTGTGAAAATGTGATCCAGTGTGATACAAACTAATAATACAGGGCAGACCGGGGCTTGTTTGGGCACCAGTGCCTTCAATAGATAGCAGGGTGACTGTTACCCCAATGTTTCTATATATCTGTAACCTTGTTATGGGCTAAGGGGGCCCAGCCTGAAGGCCAGTTAGGGGGGAATTTGGGGTGAGTGCTTATTTGTGCCCTGGGTACCCCTGGAACTATAGCAGGGTGACTGTTACCCCAATGTTTCTATATATCTGTAACCTTGTTATGGGCTAAGGGGGCCCAGCCTGAAGGCCAGTTAGGGGGAGATTTGGGGTGAGTGCTTATTTGTGCCCTGGGTACCCCTGGAACTATAGCAGGGTGACTGTTACCCCAATGTTTCTATATATCTGTAACCTTGTTATGGGCTAAGGGGGCCCAGCCTGAAGGCCAGTTAGGGGGAATTTGGGGTGAGTGCTTATTTGTGCCCTGGGTACCCCTGGAACTATAGCAGGGTGACTGTTACCCCAATGTTTCTATATATCTGTAACCTTGTTATGGGCTAAGGGGGCCCAGCCTGAAGGCCAGTTAGGGGGGGATTTGGGGTGAGTGCTTATTTGTGCCCTGGGTACCCCTGGAACTATAGCGGGGTGACTGTTACCCCAATGTTTCTATATATCTGTAACCATGTTATGAGCTAAGGGGGCCCAGCCTGAAGGCCAGTTAGGGGGGGATTTGGGGTGAGTGCTTATTTGTGCCCTGGGTACCCCTGGAACTATAGCAGGGTGACTGTTACCCCAATGTTTCTATATATCTGTAACCTTGTTATGGGCTAAGGGGGCCCAGCCTGAAGGCCAGTTAGGGGGAGATTTGGGGTGAGTGCTTATTTGTGCCCTGGGTACCCCTGGAACTATAGCAGGGTGACTGTTACCCCAATGTTTCTATATATCTGTAACCTTGTTATGGGCTAAGGGGGCCCAGCCTGAAGGCCAGTTAGGGGGAGATTTGGGGTGAGTGCTTATTTGTGCCCTGGGTACCCCTGGAACTATAGCAGGGTGACTGTTACCCCAATGTTTCTATATATCTGTAACCTTGTTATGGGCTAAGGGGGCCCAGCCTGAAGGCCAGTTAGGGGGGGATTTGGGGTGAGTGCTTATTTGTGCCCTGGGTACCCCTGGAACTATAGCAGGGTGACTGTTACCCCAATGTTTCTATATATCTGTAACCTTGTTATGGGCTAAGGGGGCCCAGCCTGAAGGCCAGTTAGGGGGGGATTTGGGGTGAGTGCTTATTTGTGTCCTGGGTACCCCTGGAACTATAGCAGGGTGACTGTTACCCCAATGTTTCTATATATCTGTAACCTTGTTATGGGCTAAGGGGGCCCAGCCTGAAGGTCAGTTAGGGGGGGATTTGGGGTGAGTGCTTATTTGTGCCCTGGGTACCCCTGGAACTATAGCAGGGTGACTGTTACCCCAATGTTTCTATATATCTGTAACCTTGTTATGGGCTAAGGGGGCCCAGCCTGAAGGCCAGTTAGGGGGGGATTTGGGGTGAGTGCTTATTTGTGCCCTGGGTACCCCTGGAACTATAGCAGGGGGACTGTTACCCCAATGTTTCTATATATATGTGGTACGTTTTCCATTAAGTGTTGACAGATTTTGTGGCAGATTTCCTACTATTAATCAAAGTATGAGACACACAGTGAATAATAAGTTATCTTGGCCAAGTGTATCTTCTTTAGACCTTTCAGTTTTTTGTTAACCCTGAAGTAGAAGAAGCACAAGAGAAACCGATGATACAGATTTAACAGTCGGTATTTAGGGGAATCAGCCCCTAGAAATGGTCAGAACTACAGAGTTGCTAAGGGGGGAACAAAGCCATGCCTCCATCAATATCAGTTCAAGACCTCCTGTTGATAGCAAGGAAAGCCATCAAGCCTATACTGTACTGGAATGTCCATGAACATACTGAATGCTCTTCCTGCAATGATAACCCTGTTCAGGCTACTTATATAATATGGTTTATGGCTTTAAAACAGGGAGAACCAAACAAATGTTGAAGGACAAGTAAACTCTCAGCAACTCATGGATATGTGTTATGGTGCCTAAAGAATAGCCACTTTCCTAGCACTCGAAATATCCACAATTGACACTGTGGCTCAATAGAACAGACATGGGAAGCCCTTGGTGTTACCAATATGGCGGCCACAAACCTCAAAGAGAGAAGGACTGACTTCGGGGTCATTTATTGGCTTTTGAGGATGGAGGTCACTGGTGACCCAGTTAACTGTTTCTTAGTATAAAAGTATTAAGGAGACCTCACCAAAATAGAGGATCTTTCCCTCGACATGGCCACCTTAAGGTGCAGGAGAAACAAGGTCCTCCCGTAGAACATACAGTCTAAGCCGTCTTGGCCTAATACCTTCATTATCACATTTTTCCATTGAAATGAATGCTATGAAATGCTGTTTGTGCACAAACATGAAGTTGGGGGAAAAGCAACTGGTTTTAATCAAATAAAAATGAAGAAGAGATGAGCCAATTCTGTTTTCTGAGCTGGTGGTCCTTCTGTGTTATATTAATGACTTAGCATCTTACGTGAATGGAGGTTTTTGAGCTGTTATATGGTTTTGGTTATAAGGGTCCGGGCTATTAGAGCTTCTATCTTGGATTCAAAATGGCTACCACTGAATAGGACAAACGTCTTCATGTTCAAGGCTTTGTGCTACATTGATGTAGCTTGAAGTGGATCATAAGATTATTTTATAGACCCCTTAGGAATATATACTTCGTATGTAGAGGTGTAATCATAAGTATTAGTAAAAAGTCATATTTGTTATCGTAATTGACACGAGGGACTTTTTGTTTTCTATGTCTGTACCTACCTGGCCAGAAAGTAATTCTTCCAACGTAGGGATGTGGAAAGGGTCCCCCTGGGCTCATAAAGTAGGTCTTCTGAATTAATGCATTTTGTGGCAGCAGAAAGCATTTCAGAAATTGAGAATCTCCATGGGAACCCATTTATGTTAAGTAAAAATGTCAGGGCTAGCCAGGAGACCTCCACGACAGCTCTTTCCTTTCTCAAAAGATTAGCAGAGTTCCTTTTATCCCTGGCAGATTTACTGAGGTGAGGCGGTCCGGCGCAGCTGGGTGCCTTCTGCTTGGATGAGTTGATGAGGTGCCAATGACAATAAGGACAGAAGGGCCAAGCCGAGAGCAGAAGCAAAGAGCCCCCCTCCCCGTGCCCCCACAATGCCTGCTGATGCTTCTCAGTTGTGCCATAGAGTATAGTATAGTTACTCACTGGGAAATTAAGCATTAAGCAGGGGGGCCCAGCCTGAAGGCCAGTTAGGGGGGGGGGATTTGGGGTAAGTGCTTATTTGTGCCCTGGGTACCCCTGGAACTATAGCAGGGTGACTATTACCCCAATGTTTCTATATATCTGTAACCTTGTTATGGGCTAAGGGGGCCCAGCCTGAAGGCCAGTTAGGGGGAGATTTGGGGTGAGTGCTTATTTGTGCCCTGGGTACCCCTGGAACTATAGCAGGGTGACTGTTACCCCAATGTTTCTATATATCTGTAACCTTGTTATGAGCTAAGGGGGCCCAGCCTGAAGGCCAGTTAGGGGGAGATTTGGGGTGAGTGCTTATTTGTGCCCTGGGTACCCCTGGAACTATAGCTGGGTGACTGTTACCCCAATGTTTCTATATATCTGTAACCTTGTTATGGGCTAAGGGGGCTCAGCCTGAAAGCCAGTTAGGGTGGTTGCAAATGGGTGAGTGTTTATTTGTGCCCTGGGTAGCCTTAGAACAATTGCATGGATGGTTACAACAATGGTTTCTATATCTGTAACCTTATTTTGATCTAAGGGAGCCCAGGCTGAAGGCCACTCAGTGTGAGAATTGGATCAGTGCTCCTCATATGCCTTGGAACTACAGTAGGATGACTGTCTCACCAATAGTTTAGAAGACCATGTATAACTCCTCATGGGGGGTCAGTTTCCACCAACCTATTGGAATTACCAAAAAAGATTCCTGTGTTGATGCCCCTTCTTCATGGGTGGATGGGGCATCGTCTCCCAGATCCATCAGCCTAAACAAATGGAACTGTTCTGAAATCAACAGTGCAGTGAGGTTGGGGAATGCCCTTCCTAGTGATGTGGTAATGGCAGATTCTGTTAATGCCTTTAAGAGGGGCCTGGATGAGTTCTTGCACAAGCAGAATATCCAAGGCTATTGTGATACTAATATCTACAGTTAGTATTACTGGTTGTATATATAGTTTATGTATGTGAGTGGATAGATAGGTAAGTATAGGCTGTGGGTGCTGGGTTTACTTGGATGGGTTGAACTTGATGGGCTCTGGTCTTTTTTCAACCCTATGTAACTATGTAACAGAGATCTGGAAAGCTAATGACTGGTCATAAAACCATAAAGTTGACCTGTGTATAGCCACCTTTAGTTAGACCACTAATGCATTACTTGTGGCGTACTGATGTGTGCAGCATCAATAGCAATGTTAGCCTACCATTCATTAGATGCAAGTCCATTGGGCGTTATGAAGATTTTTCCTTCATAAGGAATTTCCATGGGTCTCAGTAACTGTTTCTAACATGCTTTAATCAAGGGTCTTGCCTTTACTGAGCATTATCTGCCCATCAGCTCTCTCTCCGGTATTCAATATCCCTTCCTTGGCTGCCATTTCTAACAATACTTTTGTTTTCCAAACGGCTTCCTGGGACTTGATTAAACTCCTGGCTCCCTAGGTCACCGTGTCATTGGAAGGGCGAGTACTTTGTGGCATGTACAGATATCTGAAGGGCCCTTCATTGGGGCACGCTCAACTACTCTTGGGTCTGTGCCCGAGCTTTCCGTCCCTGCTAACAAACAAGGGCATAATCAAGTTCATAGCCTTTTTAGAATGGGGAGGGAAACAAGTTCAACTTGGGAGATAAGTGGATAGTTTTGTCTGTGAACCTGGTGTGACCTTCACAATGACTAATTAAACAAACTCTGATCTTTCCTCACCAAGTCTGCCATACAATGATAGGCATACAGGGGTATAGGAAATGCTTGCGCCATGCACGGCCTTGGACCAAAGTCAAGAACACTGGATTACAGATTTCAGTCTTAAAAACAGGATCTGTATCCAGTATATGTTTAGCAAATGTTTACATAGCTACAATCTAGTTGAGGGGGAAATAATACAAATCTATAGTTCCAGCCTGTTGTTCTTCAGGAACAACAGGATGGAACCTTACTTTTCCAAGGAAGGTGAAGAAAAGCCATCTGGGCCATACAAGGCATCTCCAGTTAGCTTCAGAAGAGGAAAATATCCCTTAAGGTCCCCATACACAGGCGATGTCGCCAAGCGAGCGGATCTTCTCCTGATATCCCCCACCTATGGGTGGGCGATATCAGGAGAATCCAGGCCCTGGGGCCAAACGATTGAATTATAATGATGGGTATAGGCAAAGTCGGTTTGGGGACCGCATCAAATAACCTGCCCGATCGATATCTGCCCGATTTCAGGCCAGATGTCAGTCGGACAGGCCCGTCGGTAGTGCCCATACATGGGCCAATTAGTTGCCAAAACGGTCTAAGGGACTGATATCAGCAGCTAGAATCGGCCCCTGTATGGGGACCTTTACTGACTCCAGAACAACCAATCTAGAACCAAACCCTTTCCTATCTATTGAGTTTACTGATCCTAGGTCTTTCAGGGAGAGACCTCCACAATTTCATCAACAACTGTCAAAACTGTTGTTTTCTAAACACCTGACCCCAGAATTAAGTTTATGGAATTGCTACCTAAAATGTAGGAATTGGGTCATTACATAAATGATGTATGTTAATCGCAAGTCATAGGACTTACACTCACTTAATGAAAAAATCTCTTTGTAACTCAAACACTAGGTCAGTTGACTGAAGACAATAGGGGTCATTTAGGTTTCCTCTGGGCAGAAGTGCTGGCACCCTGGGCATAACGCTGGGCCGGCCCGTCTGTAAGTGAATGTGGCCCCTGAGCCAAAAAGTTTGCCCACCCCTGCGCTACATCATTACAGGTCAATAACTTCTGTTTCCGTAACACAAATAAATCTATATGTACTCTTGCCACATCCCTAGTCAGCCATCTTGCCGCAGCCAATAGATAGGAGCTTTGGAGCACCCATAGGACACATGGAGCAACATTGGCTGCCAAGCTGACACTCCTATTAGCGCCAAGAATCCCCATAACAATAGAAATAGGAGTTGTCAGCACTGTGCAAGATATGTCTAATACGGTTAGAAGCGCCATGTGGTTTCCATCCCACTTTCTCTGCTTATAACAGAGGTTTTTTAAGTTTTCAACTAAAACAAATAACAATGGAAAATACTGACAGGTCTGTAAGATTCCACAGGCCCAGATCTCTCTTCCCTTTCCAAGTTTATTTCATAACACTTACTTGACAGCCCAGTATTCCATTCTCTAACCCTTCCTGGCACGGATGCATCCATTTCTATTTCATATTGTCATTTTTTGGAAAAATAACCCGCATATTTACAGACTCTACCCATGATGTGTGGTGGAAGCAAAAATTACAATTGTATTGGGAAAAGATAAATGTCTTAAAGAACCAGTGGCAACTGAAACAGAAAATAGTTTTACTATAGATATATATATACAGGTATGGGACCTGTAATCCAGAATACTCGGGATCTGGGGTTTTCCAGAAAAGGGATCTTTTCGTAATTTGGATCTCCATACCTTAAGTCTGCTAAACATCATTTAAATATTAAATAAACCCAATAGGATTGTTTTGCCCCCAATAAGGGGTAATTATATCTTAGTTGGGATCAAGTACAGGTACTGTTTTATTATTACAGAGAAAAGGGAATCATTTAACCATTAAATAAACCCAATAGGACTGTTCTGCCCCCAATAAGGGGTAATTATATCTTAGTTGGGATCAAGTACAGGTACTGTTTTATTATTACAGAGAAAAGGGAATCATTTAACCATGAAATAAACCCAATAGGGCTGTTCTGCCCCCAATAAGGGGTAATTATATCTTAGTTGGGATCAAGTACAGGTACTGTTTTATTATTACAGAGAAAAGGGGATCATTTAACCATGAAATAAACCCAATAGGGCTGTTCTGCCCCCAATAAGGGGTAATTATATCTTAGTTGGGATCAAGTACAGGTACTGTTTTATTATTACAGAGAAAAGGGAATCATTTAACCATGAAATAAACCCAATAGGGCTGTTCTGCCCCAATAAGGGGTAATTATATCTTAGTTGGGATCCAGTACAGGTACTGTTTTATTATTACAGAGAAAAGGGAATCATTTAACCATTAAATAAACCCAATAGGGCTGTTCTGCCCCAATAAGGGGTAATTATATCTTAGTTGGGATCAAGTACAGGTACTGTTTTATTATTACAGAGAAAAGGGAATCATTTTTAATAATTAGAATTATTTGCTTATAATGGAGTCTATGGGATATAGCTTTTGAGTAATTCCGAACTTTCTGGATAACGGGATAAGGGACCCTATACCTGTATATGGGGAAGGTTCCATTCTATAATTCACTACAGCTGGTGAGGCACCTCCTTTATTATAGATGCAAATGGAACTATCCAGCCACACACTTATGGACTTATTTATCAGTTTTCGACTATGTGAATTGGAGAGCTTTTTTTCTAATAAGAATAAACTTGCATTTTAAAAGCACTCCTATGCTGGCTTATTTATTAATATGGAAAACTTCTTAAAATAAAAAAACTTGAATACCGCAAATCTGTGAGTTTACAAACTCCAAAAAACTTGAATTGTAATCTACATTATATTATATATTATATATTATAATATATCCCGCGTTCAGTTAGGCAGGAAGAGGGGCTGGAATAAACATTACCGCCTGAAAAAAAAGGGGGAGTGGCTGTAGGTAAGCTCACTGCACAGGAAGCAGGAAGCAGGAAGTAAGGAGTGTGCTTGTGTAGTAAGGGAGCAAACGTTCACATTGTTCTGGATTTAATAGAGTTAATAGAGACTGACAAAAGCAGCTTGGACTCAAAACAGTCTATTTCAGTAAGACAAATGGACTTTGTTATATTTATTTGTTGTTTAAATTGAAAACTGTTCTATGTTGTGGAAAGCCCTGCTGTGAGTATAACACAGGCACGTATATACTACATTGGGATTCGCTGTGTTTAGCAAAAGGTTATGCCTTTCCTGCCACAGGTCGATGCCTATTCCTATTGGCGCCAGCAGTGATTCCCTTTCCCAGCATCAGTCCCAATACACTGATCCAGGCATTCTGACATTATGAAGGCGTGGGACTATTGTGATAGGCAGCCACACCTGTGGGCTCAAGCAAATGTCACTGGCTGGGAGTAGATGTCTCCCACAAGCCAAAGATAATATCATCGCTCTTACATCATTCTCCCTATTAGCGGCTCTATACAGCTGCAAGGTGGAGGGCCGTATAACATAACAATCCCATATCTGGCTGAAGAGGGGCTAGGGAATACTACTGTGCTCTGGCTTCCAAGAAAAATCAGCAGATAGAGCCCAGCGGCCCACTAATTGTTTCCTAATGTCAAACAGCATTGAGGATGAAGGAATAGGGTGCTTGGTGATTTCCTTCCTCTTCAGCTCATATTGGGTTCCTCTCTGAAACTGAGACAATCTTTATTATGTAACTCAGTGATCCCCAACCAGTGGCTCGTGAGGAACATGTTGCTCCCCATCCCCTTGGATGTTGCCTCAAAACAGGTGCTAGTTTTTGAGTTTCGGGCTTAAAGGCAAGTTTTGGTTGCATAAAAACCAGATGTACTGCCAAACCAAGTCTCCTGTAGGCTGATAATTAGGGATGTAGCGAACATCGCCAAAAATGTTCGCGGACCCGTTCGCGGACTTTCGGAAAAACTCGCGAATATTCGCGAACTTTGCGAACCCCATAGACTTCAATGGGAAGGCGAACTTTAAAACCTAGAAAAGCCATTTCTGGCCAGAAAACTGATTTTAAAGTTGTTTAAAGGGTGCCACGACCTGGACAGTGGCATGCAGGAGGGGGATCAAGCAAAAACTTCTCTGAAAAATACTTTGTAAAAAAAACGCAAAAAAAAAAACGCCAAAAAAAAAACGCCAAAAAATAACGCCAAAAAAAAACGCCAAAAAATAACGAAAGGAAAAAAAAAAAACGCCAAAAACTAACGGCAAAAAAAAACCGCCAAAAAAAAAACCGCGGCGAACCCAAAATGGCGAACATCGCCAAAAGTTCGCGAATTTCCGCGTTCGCGAACACCCGATGTTCGCGCGAATTAGTTCGCCGGCGAACAGTTCGCTACATCTCTACTGATAATCAGTAAATAGCCAATCCCAGACCTTATTTGTCACCTCCATGAACGTTTATGGTGCTTGTTAGAAAGGTGGGGGACCCCTGGCGTAAACATACAAACACCCTTGACTACTGTGGGCATACAACTACCCCACCATGGAGACCATGTGATTAGTCTGGCCTCCAGAAACCAAGATGGGCTTCTGCTGCATTAGAGAGATAGGCAGCCACTGAAATAACATGGATTATTATACCTATAGCAACCATCTTTTGATTGGTAGCAAACCTTTGATTGGTTGCCATGGGCTACTCGTCCTATTACTTTATTAAGGAACCTTTATTATATCATTAAGGACCATGAATGTTTCTGTAATAACAACCTCAACCTAGGAAATTTAAGCTCCTCATGGGTTGCTATAGGTTACTAGAACTGGCACATATATAGCAGAAAACATTAAAGTCCAACCAAAAAATCAGCTTCAAAAGCACACTGGACAGCCACGGAATATCGTTAAAACTTAGCCTTTATTCATTTCCTTAAGATCCAGATGCCTGACGCGTTTCGTGCGCAAGAAAGCATTAAAGAAATTGACTCAATGGGGTGGATTTATTATGCTGTTGCTTAAAGGTACCTGAATCCAAGAATGCTCCTTGGACTTCTGCATAGTTGCACTGAGCACCACCAGGTCGTTTTTTCTTCTGATGAATGGTTCACCTATTGGCGCTGAGGCCCTTGAGGCATGGCCAGTGTTGGCCCCGGCGACCCAGACCCGACCCTTGCGGTGCTCCCCTTTCCAAATGCTCCTCCCCTGACGCATCAAATTTATGCGCTCGGGGGAGGACGTTGGGTAGGGGCCCAGTGAGGGGGGTTAGGGGGGCCCCTACGGGGGGGGTGGTTGTTAGAGGACGCGCCCGGCTGAGTGCACCTGCAGGGCCCCTGGGACGGGAGCCCCGGTGGGTCCTTTACACCCCAGTCCGACCCTGGACACAGCCACCCTGAAATAAAGAGTTATGCACCCATCTCAGTATTTAGTAGACGTGAAGGGGATGCACAGAGCCTTGGACCTATGCCTTCCCAACAGAGTTATCTATAAAGCTTTCTACCATGGACGACAGACAAGCTCACTCAGTAGAACTCCTTTCTAAGGGTATAACCCTTTATATAAATATCCGTTAGGTATGAGCTTCCCGGTTCCCTGACCACATCAGAAGGGACTGTTCCACAGCCCAGACTTTGGCTTTCGGATGAGTTCACCCTTTCCATTATATCACGGAAAAATAACTTTGTTTTTAAGG
Source organism: Xenopus tropicalis (assembly GCF_000004195.4). Lineage (NCBI taxonomy): Eukaryota > Metazoa > Chordata > Amphibia > Anura > Pipidae > Xenopus > Xenopus tropicalis. The sequence continues at coordinate 132,394,642 of NC_030684.2, read as the reverse complement.
AAGGATGATGAGTCAACAGAAAAGAAAATGAATGTTCGCTTCTGCGCAAAATCAGCCTGGCATTTCTAACTATAAATACAAGGCTTAGATTGGGTTTCATAAAGAGACCAAGGGGTCGGGGTGCTCATGTGGAAACCTTTACTCTCTGAAGGGCCGGAGTTTGAGGGGGGGCAGGGTTTGGACCATCACTTTAGAATGGTGGGAACTGTCTACATTAGTGTTGTCCAACCTGCTACTCTCCATCTGCAAATGAACCAGAAATACACCAGAAGCCAAAGAAGCCAAAATGGGCCTGACAGACAGAAAATATCTAGCACAATATAAGGAGTAATTTATGACATGGAAGGAAGGGTGCAAAGGGCAAATAATTGGTGCAATACACTCTGCTTTCCAGCCTACATAATGTGTCAGGGGTCTCTGTGCTCCTTCATTCAGTATTGTATTTATAAGGGAAGGCCGGGGGTGGCCCCTACATAGTATATACTCCTCTGTCTTCACCTTGCTCTTTTATCTTTTCTCCTGTTCTATATTTCTTTCCACCATTTCACGTTCTCTTACTCCCACCTAATGTTTACAGGGTCGGACTGGGCCGCCGGGACACCAGGAAAAATCCCGGTGGGCCCCGAGCCTTGCCAGCGATCCCCCTGCCCGACCACTCCTTCCCTGATGCATTAAATCTACGCGCTCGGGGGAGGACGTCGGGTGGGGGGCCCTGCGAGGGGGGTTAGGGGGGCCCCTGCGGGGGAAGGGTTAGGGGACGAGGCCGGCGGGGGCACCTGCAGGGCCCCTGGGACGAGAGCCCGGTGGGCCCTTCACCCCCCCAGTCTGACCCTGAATGTTTATACGTTTTTCTGCCCTACTTTTGCCATCCAATAGAGTCTCACTGCACTATGAATAGGTATATGCCAGTCCTAAGGATAAGGAAGATGAATGCATGGGTGCAGGCAGGAAGTAGGCCAACCTTGGGTGGACCAGTTAAACTTCTTGCCTGAAACCCTTGGGAGCAGCCTGAGTGCCGATTCTGATTGGCTGCAGGCACACACAGGTAGGATATTTGCTGGCACCATTTGAAAGCCAAACATGACGTATTTGTATAAGCAGCTCGAGTCTCCGTTGGTTGTAAATATCGACGGGTGCAATTATACAGAAGTCATTTGATATCTACTCTGATTTATACTTATACTATGTACTCCCTTTTTATTAAAAAATTGCCTGATTCTAGATAACAAACATGTCCCTGAGGGCACATGACACATCCTGAAAGTTTTGCCAATTTAGTACAATTAAGCTTAAACAGGAAATATGTTTTAATAACCATATTGTGCCAATAATTTGTACTCATCTAAATATGTGCCCTAAAAAGTAGTGTTTCAGACTGATTTACTGAAAATTTCCCCCAAAACCCCACTAGCCCCGCCCATCTGTTCCACTTCCTGCTGCCTCCTTTCCCAGGCTGTGCAAGGGGGCCAGCGGCACTCAGCACACTGCACTGTAGGATAGGAACCAATCAGCAGCTAGGCTGACCTGATAGGGAACTAAAGCCTGCCTTTGCCTGTGTGACTGCAGGGCTGTGATTGGCTGTCCCCCTCCTACTGTGCTTCTGGACACATCCATCCCTCAGTTGAAACAAGGACAGGGACCTGAAAGGATCTATAGGGAGCTCCAACAAAGGTGCCATTTTTACAGATAGGGTTAATTTTTAGACCAAAGAGAAACCAGCATTATTCCTACATTAGAAAAGCCTCTCTTGGTCCATCATTCCTTCCTGTTTGCAAGGACCTCAAATAGGAAGTCATCAGAGAAGAGACATCTGTCGTTCCTTTGGTCAGGTCTAAGCAGAGCAACTTTACAAGGCATTTCCTTTTCTCAAGAACTTCATTTTCAGCCAACCTATAGCGTTCCTCTCACATACATTACTATGGATATATATGAAAGCTGGTATTATGCTTGTTGATGCCTAATGGAGTTCGGAGGTGGGTAAAGCTGCCAATACACGTGACCTCACCCAACGAGCAGACTTGGGCCTGATTTGGCCACCCCCAATCTCGACTAAATTGGCCTCATCCCATCATTGGCTCTAGGGTCAAGTGGTTTTTATTTATGTAGATTGTAAGCTCTTTTGGGCAGGGCTCCCTTCACCTCCTGTATCGGTTATTGGTTGCTTTATACGTTACTCTGTATGTCCAATGTATGTAACCCACTTATTGTACAGCGCTGCGAGATATGTTGGGGCTTTATAAATAAATGTTAAGAATAATAATAATAATAATAATATCCTATATAAATTTACTCTGATTATGGCCACCATTGAGTATATAGGGGTGGATAACACGTATATAATATGTGCGGTCATAATAACCCCCCATTATTCATTTATATTTAGTGTCAGATGACAACAATCTCCTTTCCTTTCTTAGATGGGACCAACCTTTGCAATGGCTGCTCCACTCATGAGCCTTGATGATATATCATCATTACATCAATACACATTACCTTTAATGGTTAGTATTTATAGATCCTTTAGCCCCATAACTACATGAGCAAACTCATTTTATTCCTCTACAGAGAGTCCAACTCAGTAGAACACAGTGCAACACACACAAGTGCTTGGATATGTTCATAGCCCTACATTGAGAAAGCAACTTCCCATGAGTCTCTTTACTGAGCACCCTTCTCTTTCAGGGGTACTGTTAATAATTTATTGAGATTTATCTTTGCTGTCACTCTTTAGGCTAATACCCCACATCCTGTTAGCTTTCACAGCCATTGCCTGCCTACTTCAATATAATTAATGACATGTGTAGACGGCAGAAGGATTGCAACATCTGTGCCTCCTGAAGAAGTCAATACCAACCTATCATAGAAAATATACAGCGGTACATCTACCTAATTGCACTTAGGATGCCAAAGCCATAGCCAAACTTATTGTGAATGTAGTGTATGTATGTATATCTTTATTTATAAAGCCCTACTTATGTACGCAGCGCTGTACAGTACAATACATTAATACAAACAGGGGGTTATTAAGATAATAATAGATAAATACACAGTATAACAATAAATAGAAGATACAGTTGCAATAAGTTAAGAGTCAAAGACACAAGAGGATGGAGGTCCCTGCCCTGTAGAGCTTACAATCTATATAGGAGGGTAAGAGTCAAAGGCACAAGAGGATGGAGGTCCCTGCCCCGTAGAGCTTACAATCTATATAGGAGGGTAAGAGTCAAAGACACAAGAGGATGGAGGTCCCTGCCCCGTAGAGCTTACAATCTATATGGGAGTGTAAGAGTCAAAGGCACAAGAGGAAGGAGGTCCCTGCCCCGTAGAGCTTACAATCTATATGGGAGGGTAAGAGTCAAAGACACAAGAGGATTGAGGTCCCTGCCCCGTAGAGCTTACAATCTATATGGGAGGGTAAGAGTCAAAGACACAAGAGGATGGAGGTCCCTGCCCCGTAGAGCTTACAATCTATATGGGAGGGTAAGAGTCAAAGACACAAGAGGATGGAGGTCCCTGCCCCGTAGAGCTTACAATCTAGATGGAAGGGTAAGAGTCAAAGGCACAAGAGGATGGAGGTCCCTGCCCCGTAGAGCTTACAATCTATATGGGAGGGTAAGAGTCAAAGACACAAGAGGATGGAGGTCCCTGCCCCGTAGAGCTTACAATCTATATGGGAGGGTAAGAGTCAAAGGCACAAGAGGATGGAGGTCCCTGCCCCGTAGAGCTTACAATCTATATGGGAGGGTAAGAGTCAAAGACACAAGAGGATGGAGGTCCCTGCCCCGTAGAGCTTACAATCTATATGGGAGGGTAAGAGCCAAAGACACAAGAGGATGGAGGTCCCTGCCCCGTAGAGCTTACAATCTATATGGGAGGGTAAGAGTCAAAGACACAAGAGGATGGGGGTCCCTGCCCCGTAGAGCTTACAATCTAGATGGAAGGGTAAGAGTCAAAGGCACAAGAGGATGGAGGTCCCTGCCCCGTAGAGCTTACAATCTATATGGGAGTGTAAGAGCCAAAGGCACAAGAGGATGGAGGTCCCTGCCCCGTAGAGCTTACAATCTATATGGGAGTGTAAGAGCCAAAGGCACAAGAGGATGGAGGTCCCTGCCCCGTAGAGCTTACAATCTATATGGGAGGGTAAGAGTCAAAGAAACAAGAGGATGGAGGTCCCTGCCCCGTAGAGCTTACAATCTATATGGGAGGGTAAGAGTCAAAGACACAAGAGGATGGAGGCCCCTGCCCCGTAGAGCTTACAATCTATATGGGAGGGTAAGAGTCAAAGGCACAAGAGGATGGAGGTCCCTGCCCCGTAGAGCTTACAATCTATATGGGAGGGTAAGAGTCAAAGGCACAAGAGGATGGAGGTCCCTGCCCTGTAGAGCTTACAATCTATATGGGAGGGTAAGAGTCAAAGGCACAAGAGAATGGAGGTCCCTGCCCCGTAGAGCTTACAATCTATATGGGAGGGTAAGAGTCAAAGGCACAAGAGGATGGAGGTCCCTGCCCCGTAGAGCTTACAATCTATATGGGAGGGTAAGAGTCAAAGGCACAAGAGGATGGAGGTCCCTGCCCCGTAGAGCTTACAATCTATATGGGAGGGTAAGAGTCAAACGCACAAGAGGATGGAGGTCCCTGCCCCGTAGAGCTTACAATCTATATGGGAGGGTAAGAGTCAAAGACACAAGAGGATGGAGGTCCCTGCCCCGTAGAGCTTACAATCTATATGGGAGGGTAAGAGTCAAAGGCACAAGAGGATGGAGGTCCCTGCCCCGTAGAGCTTACAATCTATATGTAAGTGAGGTGTGTATGAAATAGATGCCTCTGAGAACCGGAATTATGTGCAAATATAGTGCGCATACGGTATTGCCCATATGATGCCCACATTTACAACCATTCAGCTTGCACATTGCACAGACACAATGGGATTCTGAAATCAAGCAATGTTTTATGGATATTACAAAAATGGCAGATTATGCCTTGTCCATAATCTGGCAATATAGCCAACTGGGCCCCCCCAAAACAAGTAAGCTAAGCTTGTGTATGGGTAGGGTTGCCACATGTTTTTTAATTAAATACTGGCCTTCTGGTGTGTAAATAGGTGATGTCACATGGGGGCGGGGAAATGGGTGGAGTTGGCAGGGAAATTGGCAGAGTGGGCGGAACATATGTCGGACAATCCTTATAAGGAGGAGAGTCAGGGAAGGAAGGGATTACATTGCTGGTAAATTTACTAGTTGGGCAGGTCAAATACCGACAGGGTATTGTTGAACAAGGAACTTATCGGTGAGTTAATGTGCTCAAACAGGTCCCTGTATGGCAGCCTGCTGTATTATGAGATCTTTGGCCCCTGGACCAACCTTTGGATCATCCATATTTGGCCTAGAGATCTGGTAGAGATCCTTGTACTATGTTTGTCAGACAAAAACTGACCTCACCAAACAAGTGGGCCCAATTTGGCCACCCATGTTCTGAACCAAATTGGGCTCATCCGATTATTGTCCCTATATAAATTTACTCTGATTATGGCCACAAATATACAAGCACATTGCATGGTGTATGGCCATAGTCACACAGGGATTTAAAGTAGAGACCTCGAGTTCACAGGACTTGGACTATAAAATTGTAATAATCTGGAATAAACACTTTCTGCAATTAAACCCCTTTCCCCAAACAGTTGCACTCTGGGCAAGTTCCCTCTTCTCTTTACCCCTAGTTACAATCTTGACTTGTAGCAGGTGACTGTAAGAGTAGGTTGTAACGTGTCCTACAGGAAAAGCTACATTGGCTTAAATTAACCGTATAGTTCACCCTATAGAAAACAGTGATGCCTTTGAACAGGTTCAAGTAGTCAAACACTTCAACTGAAATGATTTCCTAGGCTTCCCAGATTGAATCGCTCCTCTCTCTTCTCACAGGTCTCAAAAAGGAGCTGAACTTAAGGAGAAAGAGGAATGGGGGGAATAATTGCGCCTTAGAGTAATACAATCCCCTGACATTGTTAGGAGCGGCGTAGATCATTTTTATGGCCCCGAGTGGCAGGCGGCCCTTTCTATGACTTCCCGTTTTATTAACTCAGGAAGGAAACCCTTGCTCCAAGCTTTAATGAAAGGTCTGCACAAGCCTTCCTGCTTGGGATCTCGACTTGCCCTTTGGAAGCTTAACACTTTCAACTGTTCAAAATTGCCTTTGTGCATACACTCTCTCAATAAGCCCCAACTAACCCCCAATAGCTCTATAGCTGTAAAGCCATATAAACATTAACAAATGGTACATTAACTTATAGGTAACCTATTATAAAAGCAATGTACATTACTACAGATACACACAGGCTGCCCGCCATGCTAACATTCCTGCTTCAACAACATCCAGATGGGCTCAAGCAAGGGACTCCGAGTCCTAGTACCCCCAAGTCACTAACTTAGGGGCAAACTGATGACCTGCTGGAAAAACTAGGACCACATCAGTATATTGATGTAGTACTCTCCCTATGGGTCTCCTTAGGATTCTTTTATGGCCAATGCTGATTTCACCTAACACATAACTTGATAGACATTTTTCTAGTCCAACTTAACTATGTAATTATGTGCATTGGGGTTCACTTGAATCGGTTGAACTAGATCGACTTTGGTCTTTTTGGGTAAAGCTCCACTTGTTTGATGACCACATCAAATGAACAGATCTTCTGGTGTATGACCAGCTTAACTCAAGGGTAGGAAGCTGCTGCTATTGGAACAAAATGGGTATTTTTTTATCTTCTAGACCAGGGATCCCCAACCTTTTATACCCATGAGCCACATTTAAGTGGAAAAAATGTTGGGGAGCAACACAACCATGAAAAAGGTTCCTGGAGGTGATAGTAAGAGCTATAATTGGCTACTTAATAGCCCCTATGTGGACTGGCAGCCTACAGAAGGCTCTGTTTGGCATCATTCTTGCTTCCTTATCAGAAATTCAAAAATGAGCCCCTACTTTGAGGCCATGGGGAGCAACATCCAAAGGCTTGGGGAGCAACATGTTGCTCATGAGCCACTGGTTGGGGATCACTGTTCTAGACCCTAAAAGCTGTGAACATCCAAGATCATGGATAGACAAATTGGGTAAAGCTCCACTTGTTTGATGACCACATCAAATGAACAGATCTTCTGGTGTATGACCAGCTTAACTCAAGAGTGGGAAGCTGCTGCTATTGGAACAAAATGGGTATTTCCTTATCTTCTAGACCCTAAAAGCTGTTAATATCCAAGATCATGGATGGCCAAATTGGGTAAAGCTCCACTGTTTGATGGCCACATCAAATGAACAGATCTTCTGGTGTATGACCAGCTTAACTCATAGGATACTTCTGCTATGCTTCAACAAAATGGGGACTTTATCTTATCTTCTAGACCCAGAAGTTTGAGAATCATTGACCCATTTGTCACGGAGATAACTGGTTCTAGTAAGTTCTATTCCGAAATGTGAGGGTGTTGATCTTCTTGAGCTTAACTCAAGGGTAGGAAGCAGTTGCTATTGGAACAAAATTGGTATTTCCTTATCTTCTAGACCCTAAAAGCTGTTAACATCCAAGATCATGGATGGCCAAATTGGGTAAAGCTCCACTGTTTGATGGCCACATCAAATGAACAGATCTTCTGGTGTATGACCAGCTTAACTCATAGGATACTTCTGCTATGCTTCAACAAAATGGGGACTTTATCTTATCTTCTAGACCCAGAAGTCTGAGAATCATAGCCCCATTTGTCACAGAGATAATTGGCTCTAGTAAGATCTAACCCGAAATGTGAGGGTGTTGGAAAGCAAAAGCAAACTTGAATTACACGCTGGGCTACTCTTTCTTTAATATGCAAAGAAAACCAGAATTGTTCCATTGCAAACACAATGACATGGAGTGGTGGGAACTGATGTTATACCTTAGGCCATGTTTGCCCTTTAATGTCAAAGGCACATTCGGTATTCTGCTTTAATGTTGACTGTTTTCATCCAGGGATGAGCAAACTGATTTAACACCCCATCTGTCGGCACTACATATTCAGTAGAAATGGGTCGCTCTGCTTCTAGCAGATGCTGGGAGTGACATAGAGGGACTGTATGGTTCCCTTAACAATGTTTATCTTTCAATGTAACTGTATTCTTAAGGCACAGTGTTTCCCCTTCTGTTGGATATGTATCAGGGACTGGAAGGGTAGTACAGTATGTTTGTTCCCCTGGAGACCACTACAGTGGTCAAAATGCCACCTGTGCCATAGGTCTAAGGCAGTGACCCCCACCCAGTGGCTCAGGGGTAACATGTTGCTCCCCAACCCCTTGGATGTTGCTCCCAGTGCCCCCAAACCAGGGAGTTATTTTTGAATTCCTGACTTGGGGGCAAGTTTTGGTTGAATAAAAACAAGATTTCCTACCAAATAAAGCCCCTGTAAGCTGATAGTGTGCATAGAGGCTGCCTAATAGCCAATCACAGCCCTTATTTGGCTCCTCCATGAACTTTTATGGTGCTTGTGTTGCTCCCCAAGTCTTTTTACATTTGACTGTGGCTCATGAGTAAGAAAGGTTGGGGACCCCTAGCCTAAAGAAACATTCTGAGACACCTCCCAAAAGCCAATTAGAGCACTGGGATGCATCAAATGAATGGTTTTAAGCCTACATACCCAGTAGCGTGTCTGTAAATACAGCTGCTAAAACCTAACATGGTGAATTTTGACCACCACTATGGTAGTGGAGATCTATTGTCCTTATAAACAAAGACCAATAATAAAACACTTGGCACTAGTTCCATAGCAAAGCAACGGTAAAATTCTGCTTCTGGTGGTGTGAGCCTATCACCACTTGTATCTGCCAGAGCATGGCTCAAGCTTTGGTGTAGGAAGCTATGGAGGTGGATCTGGATGTTTTGACCACTGTTTACCCCTGTGCACTTATATGAGAAGACTGGCTAAGGGGATGTCTGGATCCGTTGACGGTAGGAATCAGCCTGGAAGCAAGCATAAAGAGCTATAGAAAGAGATGCAGGATGTTTAACGGATATCAGGAGGGTTATGGGGGTTTGGGACACATTGGCCAATGGTGAGAAGTAGCTTGCCACAGCTAGACCCACAACTAGTGAAGTAGGCAGAAGAAGTGCTTGCGTAGACAAGAGACATGGAGAGCAGTTCTTGGTTTGCAACAAAGATCTCCTACCAGCACTTGTAGCCTGACCACTGGCAGAGTAGGGCACTCATAGGCCAATAGCACAATGGCAATAAGCCTGGATATTGAAATTTTATTTACTGAGGAAATGAAGTGTGAGTGAGTCCTGCTTATATGATGTAGAGGCCATGATTGCTTTGACAAGGGGGCCTGACCAAGGATGTGAAAATAACCTGACGCGTTTTGTGCCATGTCTTTTTTTATGTGGTTTCAATAGGTTATGGAACCCACAGTGGTGGGAAAGGGACACACAAGGTAGTAAAGGTTAAACAAGGAAATATAATTTTTTGTTACCCCTTAAATATCTGCCTTACTGATCCATTATTCTGACAAGGACCCCCTTAGTAGTGGACACAACAGAGACCCTGTGTATTTTATAGAACCTGGAGAAGCAGGTTTGTAGTTAAGAGGAAAGGGCCAACCCATGGAACTAAAATGCCCCTCCAACCATGACTATCTGTAAACCAGACCTATAAATGAATTCCTTACAGAACTTATGCTGATTCCGAGTTTCTCCACTGACCTCCCTTTCTACAGAGAAAATGAGCTCTCGGCTCCAGCTGGCCGCCGTCCAGTGACTGCAGTTCCAGGCATTAATGAGGAGCTAGCAGTGGAAGAGAAGAGTAGAAATGAGCGTATGGGTTACACCATCGCTGGCTTGTAGTGTGGAATCCGCCTGAAGATATGGTGGGGATTATACCAGCTTAGAGATCAATAAAGTAAAAGAGAAAATCTGGATTTCATCTGTACCTGCTATAAAGGCAAAGTAACCCCAAGCACGCGGAGCTCTCACTTTCAAAATATTCCTACGTAGTGGACCCATGTGCTTGGCCTGATTGGATTGTTTGACCCCTGGGCCAATAGCAGATCCTAATATGGACCTGTGCAGACCCAACAGGATAGTGATTGCCCTGTGGAATTAAGGATATAGACCAGCAGAAGAAGATGAATGTAAATCTGCCCCTTAGTAAAGTGTTAATTATGACCCAGTTAGATTATGGATAGTGATGAGCGAATCTGTTCCGTTTCGCTTCGCCGAAAAATTCGCGAATCCTTAAAAAGATCCGTGAAACGGAGAAAAATTCGCGAAACGGCGAAAATGTCGTGCGACAAATTGTTTTGTCGCCCGCGGCTATTATTTCGTCGCGCGGCTATTGTTTCGTTGCACACGGCTACTATTTCGTCGCCCGCGGCTATTATTTCGTCGCGCGGCTATTCTTTTGACGCGCGCCTATTCTTTTGACGCCCGCGACAATTCTTTTTTGACGCCGGCGACAATTTTTGGACGTGCGGCGAATTTTTCCGCGGCAAATTTTTCATCCGTTTCGCGAAACAATCCGCCAATGGCAAAACGCGGAAATTCGCCGCGAATCCATGCCTGGTGAAACATTTCGCCCATCACTAATTATGGAGCACTGTAAAAAGGCAGCTAATCTAATAAATTAGAGCCTAGTGCCCTAGGCTAGGGCACAATAGGGCCTGGGCCCACTGGGAGATCCAGCGGCACTCTGGTAGGCTAGTACAACCATGGCTAAGTATGGCACAGAGGCCTACACTAATGTACAGTACCTTCTCCAATGGGGTGCTTTGGCTATGTCTTCAGAGGGCACAACTTCATTCTATGCCCAAGCAATACCCTTCTTGCCCTGGTACAAGCACAGAAGAGGTAAGTGCCTCAGGGCGGCTGACTTGGGTGGCAGAGAGAACATAATTGCCCCTGGCCTTCAGATTACAAATATAGAGGCTTCATCTTAATAGTAGAAGTCTGATCCAGGGACTTGAGTGATTTAGGGTCGGGATATAACTTTTCCTCTAAAGACAGAAGATCCTGTTGGTAATTACTGTCCCAAGGAACAAGTGTAGAACAGTAACAAATGGAGCTGTGTGTGATCCTCACTGTCAGTGACTAATGGGTCTACTAATTGCTGACAAGAACATCAATATTGTTAGTGGGCTTCTACCCCACTGGGGGGCCTGACATATGGTCCTGATATTGGCCATGGAATCCATGGATGTTCTGAGGAGCAGAGATGTGTCAGGGTATGTAAGTGAGTACATATGGAATAAGCTATCTCTTGGGACAAACAACCTCAGGGCAACTCCGCTCATGGTAATACAATCCCAGGGCCTGGCAGTTGTGTCACAACATCTGTGAGTTCTGCCTTGTGTTTGCTATAAATGCCTTTCATGAAGTCCTTTATCTCCCACACGGGGGGAACTGACATCGGCTTCCTATGAAGACTGCTGGGCTAAAAAAAGCCACAAGTCGGGTCATTCAGGTTCAGATGCCAGACAGAAGTATTTGCTGGTAATGGGTTGGTCTACCTGGCTAGGGCTAATGTCATATAGTTCCACCCGTGGAGAAATGCCCAATGGCTTTAATGGCAACTGGTTTAGTATTGGGGACTATGATGCCCTTGCAATGCCTGGAAAGGGGCAAATAAAAAGTTACCGGCCATAGGCACGTGTCTACTCTGCCTACCCTTAGTCCAGCCCTGGCACCACATGAAGAAAGTGCAGGATTCACTAGAGGTTGCCCATTGGTAAGCCACTGGCAAACCTACCTATGCCTCGCAGTGTAAGCTGGTGGCTCAGCTCTGTATTAACTATAAAAAATGGCCTTTAGGTGGTACCTTGGGCTGACTGACATCGGGCTAATCCAATTGTTTGGCCCTTGGATCATAATAGCCGCCTATTATTCATGTCCCAAACCCACAGGACCCACAGGTTTACCCCTTGGCTGGGTGACAGGATGGACTGCCCACAGCCCACCCACTGGCAAGCCATTGGCAAACCTACCTATGCCTCTCGGTGCAAACTGGTGGCCCAGCCCTGTGCTGGTTCTGTACGGTGTATCAACAATACAAAATCATGCCAAAGGTTTTGGTATCACTGCATGTCACTTACATTAAAGTTGGACATACAGAGACCAATAAAAGCTGCCGACTGTGCCCCCCCAGACCAAACCGGCAGCTTCTCCACTTGCTTATAGGGCATTTGGAACTGCCTGCCCAACCAGTTACTTATCAGCAGGTTTGAAAATCCCATCAGTCATCAACGTGCCAATGTAGTCCCCACCCAATTACTCCCCAAAGGCCTGTATAAAAACCTGACTGTTGGCCCACCCTGGCCCTATGTATGGGTGCAGTGCCCTCAATGATCCACTCACGTATCCAAGTTTGCACTTTGCCAAGGGAGGCAATGATTGGAAATCTGTCCTTAGGCTCGTGGCACATGGAGTGTATCCTCTGCCAGCATTTCCAGTTGGAGTACAAGTACCCGACCAGGGAGCTCGTCATTAGTTTTAATGGAAACCTCCTGCCACTGGAGCTGAAAAACACCGGCCCCATGTTCCATAAGCCTTATGGTTCACTGACCTCAGGGCAGACCCTGCAGTTTGTTAGCAACAGACAATACATCTTATTGTTCAGCTAGAATAAACATTCATGTTTCATGTTCTCATATCCTGCTCTGCTGCCTTAAGACAGCCTTGTCGGTGGCACTTGGGGTTCTGGGAGTTGTAGTTGAATAGCTGGAGTGATTTTATTGATGTTTCATACCCCATGCTTCAGGGTTCTGGATGCTCTGTGTTTCACACCTTCATTTGTCGGATACATTTATACCAGACAGCCAGGCAACGACTCTAACACATTAACTGTCAGTGACAGAGAGATTTGTAACCTTTTTCACTTGAAATTAAAATGCAGCACTCCTGGCTGGCTCTCAGTGGGTTGCCTAAAACTCTCACCTTGGCCAGGTTTGGCTTGGAAATACCCGGGCCTGTTGAGGTTTCCGATCATTTCCCCCAGCACAAGCTTAATAATCCCTTCTGGAAAGGAAAGCTACGACTATCAGACAGAAAGAGCGAAACGCGTTGGGGCAGGATTAAGGAACCAGCCTCCAGACGGGAGTGGATTTAGCTGGCAGACATGATAACTGCCCAGACATAACTCTCAGGGAACAGGATCCATGTTTGCTGCACATTAATGGGTTGGATGGATATCAAGTAATAATAAGTAAATGCTGTCATTAAAACCTATTTCGCTGGGAAATTCATTTACTGGATACATCTCAGAATCTAAATTGCCTGTTTTTGCTAATATGCAGCAACAGTAGCTGTCTAGTATGTACCCACTGCTGCCACTGTTTTGGCTGTGTCTACTTGGTGCATTTCATTCCAGACAGGGCTCTCCTGGGTGCCTGCACTGTAGGTAAATGAATTGCTGCACTCCTTTACCCCAGTGAATACAGTGTTGCCTGCATTCTGGCAGTGCCATATCAATGAGGGGTGGAGGTGGGGGAGGCACATAGGATTCCCCCCCTCCCAACCCTACCCATCCCCTAACTGGCACATTACTCAGACATGCAAGTTAGGGAACCGGTGGTCACACGTCGCAACTTGGGAGGGACGAAGACACCGGGCACAAGTGCAAGAGCACCAAGTGGTGAAAAAGAATGCCCCATTTTGCTCACTCAAAAGGTGCAGAGCATAGCTCCAGCTGGAACAAGTTAGCCGACATCCTCTGGAGTACAGAGAGCTGTGGCAAGTCTTCTACCTACTTCTACCTACCCTGCAGGTAGTAAAAAATCCATACCACCTACCCTATGGCAGTTAATAAGGACAGGGCTGCTACAAAATTGTTTATCCAGTGTGCGGTGCAGAGCCAGACCCTGCAAGTGCTTTTAAATGAGCAGTTTGGTTCCCCTTGCATTTCCATCTGGGGTCTTTAGGTGGTACCTTGTGCTGACTGATATTGGTCATAATAGGCGCCTATTATTCATTTCCCAAACCCACAGGACCCACAATGTTTGAATCATCACGTGTGAGTCCAACCTGAAGGCATGAGCTCCGATGGTCATGTATCCAAGGCTTTCACCAATGAACAGCATGTGCGGGTAGATCCACCTTCACCGAAGCTAGGGTGAGAACCACCAAGTCTTGGCCTGGGGTCAAACCCAGAGGACTATGGCACCCATCCAGGGTGCACAAATCAAACACAAAAAGGGTGCAGAAGTGTGCGGGTGCAATGCCATTAATTGCCTTGGTAAGGCTCCAGCTGGCGGCTGGAAAGAAAAAAGAAAAATACCTCCCGCCCGCCTAATGGCAAGTGAAGCGTGATTAGGCAGAAGGAGCATGTGCAAAGCCCCAGACTAAAAAATAAGCCAGCAGCCCTCCCTAATGGGATCACAGCTCCTCCGCTTTCATCAAGCTTCCGCCTGACAACCTAAAGGCCAGTGTTTCTCATTTCGATACTACACTTGATCTTAGCCAAAATGGGGTGGGTTCGGTCCAGCTCAGAATATGTTAGGCAGGTCTTGGATGGGTGACAGGATGGACTGCCCACAGCCCACCCACTAGCATCATTACTGAGCTGCAAAATGCCCCACTGGCTGCCTGCCATCTGCTTATTCATACACTTGTGCTTCCCCTGGTGTGAGTGGGTCGGGCACAGCTATATAAAGATGGCACAGTGGGTTCGATAGGGTTGGGAGTGAGTGGGTTAGGGTCAGATGAGGATGGGTAAAAAGTTGACCTGCACATAATTAATTAATGCCTAAGCAGTCCGACAGGAGATGGCTGCATCAACGAGCCAATGTGTCTGAAGGGGCTACTGACTTTCTGGCTGAATATTTTTGAGCTGAGAAGATAAGAAAAGAAGAAAGAAAGGAACCCCAGGCATGGGGAGAACATACAAACCCTGGCATAGATAGTGTCCTAGCTGGAATCAAACATAGGAACCATGGCTGAGCTTCTTATAAAGTGTAGTGAGCACCGAATAAACAAAGGATAAAGCAACGGCACAACCCTGTATGCAGTGGCTGTCTGGCTTTGATAATAAATAGTGTATGTGTAGTTACTTGCCCTTTAAGTCACTTGATCTGTTGTCTCCAATAATAGAATGTCAGAAGCAGTTAATGTAACGAATGCCCGGCACCGATAGAATCTCCCCTCCAACCAAACAGGGCTCTCTCTGCATTGTGAAATTTCAGTTTTATGTATCCCGCATGTTCATACAGCGCCCCGCAGCCCTGCAGGAAATATTAAACAAATAAAAGAGGGAGAAAAAAAAAATCTGGCGTTCAAATTTTATACGGTTCATTAGCAAAACGAAGTGAAAGAATGAACGGCGACTCTCTCGGTTTCCTTCCCTCATCTCATTTCTATTGTCCTTTTCCTGCAGCTATAAACCCGGCTCTGCACTTAATAGAATATTTGGAGAAGCATAAAGACGTGACCGAGGGCTCGGAGAAAGCCGGGAAAGGAGTAACTGACAGCAGATTTTTATCACTATGAGAAACTGGGAATCACACTTTAGACTCTGTTCCTCTTGTTCTACTATATGGGGTGTAAATGACATCCCTGGCAAATAAAGCAAAGAGCACAGGCAGGGTCGAACTGGGGTTAAGCCTAGGATGGACTGGTTCTTAAGGTCCCCATACATGGGCAGATCCACTCGCTTGGCAATGTCACCAAGTGAGCGGATCTTCTTCCAATATCCCCACCTACAGGTGAGCGATATCGGGAGAATCCAGGGTAATTCGATCGTTTGGCCCTGGGGCCAAACAATTGATTTATAATGACGGGTATAGGCAAAGTCAGTCCGGGGACTGCATCAACGAGCCGGTGTGGTCCCCGATCCGACTAGATTTTTTAACCTGCCCAATCAATATCTGGCCGATTTCAGGCCAGATATCGGTTGGGCAGGCCCGTCGGTAGTGCCCATACACGGGCCGATCAGCTGCCGAATCTGTCTACAGGACTGATATCGACAGCTAGAATCGGCCCTTGTATGGGGACCTTTACCCAAGGTAGATCAGGGAGCTGAGTATTTGTGCACCATTGATAAGTGGCTTTGGAAGGAGTGAAAGGGAGCAGATTCACATGGATAAGTAAAAGATCAAGGGAAGGAGGAGATGGTCGGGCCACAAGTCATTGCCACCAGCTTGGACAAGGTTGGAGGAATCAGTGGGGTAGAGTGTGAACTGTAGGGCTCTTGTGCAGAATGAGCAGTGGTAGAACTTGGCTTGTGGAACCAATGAATGGGGTGGCTATGTGCAGACCCAGCAGCAGGGGCAGCTGTGGGATATGCTATTATTGGTGCTCCACGGAGCAACTCAAGGGAAGTAGATATGGCTTATTTTGAGTTATAGTCAGTCAACATTATTTTTGAAAGCCAGCAAAGGTGGACTTAGAAGGAACTTCTTGTTGAGGACAACAAGGTAGAAAAGGTATGATATAGATCTGGGTTGATGATGATCAGGGTGACATTTATGTTTGGGAGGCTACCAACAGATGGCTCTGGGAGCAGTTATAACTATATACAGTTGGTCTTTTTTTAAGCCTTCCCTAGCTTTCATTATACTACATGATGATGGTTAGGGAAAGAGAGGGATAGGATCATTTATGATTATGAACTCTAAAATAATCTTCTTGTCAGTATGTCTTGGAGATGTCCAGTTATCATCTCCACCAACTAAATGCTGCCCATCTGGTTTCTTCATGGGATGAACCATAACCCACAGCTTGTGTTAGTTCCTGTCCTTCAGCAGCAAATATATATATATATATATATTCACCCCAAATCTCACCCTAACTGACCTTCAAGGTGGGATGTTGGTCGTATCTAGGACAGCAAATGGTCATTCTCCCCAGTTCTCAAACCAAACTGGCCTTCAGGCTGATATTATGCCACCGTTGCTCCAAGCCCTCCAGGGAGGCCTGTCCCAAATGTTGAAACTTATGTTGTTTCTAAAGAGAGTTCTTTGCTTCTTAGTCCTGCTGTAGGACTGCATTGTCTGGGGCATCTAAATCCAGGAATATTAATACATTGAATATTGTGAATAATACTCTCTTGTAGGGTGGTGTTTCAAAGAGTAGCTGAGAGCGACACAGGCCTGTAGGTTAATGTAGCGCTCTCTTTACAGACTTATAAGCAAGCTATATTTTATACTGGGGTCTAGCGGTGCATCTTATAACCCAGTCCAGCTGTATTCCACTCATGAACACACCAATCAGCTATTTCTGGTTTAAAGGTTTCTACTGGATTGAGACACATGTTGTTAGCGTGCTGTAAGAGCAGGGAACACCTTCCAAGTCCCTCAAGTTTATGAGGAAACCCAAGAAATAATATCAGTAACATGTTAACAGACCACAAACAGTCTCCATCTGTAACCTGTTCAACCACTTCATCCGAGGTATTCATCCATGGTGAGGAGACGCCACGGAACGTTCTTGTGCTCAAAGGGTTATTGGGTTTTCTTTCTTATGTAAAAGGAAAAACTGAATAATGTTCCAGAATTAGGAGGATTCTCAGATCATCTGGAATATGTGAATCACGCCCTTCATCTCATAAGTCATTTGATGCCCAGCTGGGTGCAATCCCACCGGCCTTATAGGGACATTGCACAGACAAATTGAGGATTGTGAAACAATTAGTGGAATGTTTGGCTTAGTAGAACCCGGCTCCTCCCTTGTTGTTAAACAGGAGCATTAGTTGCAATATTCTGCTCTATTGCATGATAATCTAAGCACTGCAGGTCCTGTTTAACAAGGAATTTATAAGAAAATAAATTAAAACTAGGATGTGTTTAAACAATACCATCATATATTGGTATTATAACACAATAGGAGGTCTCTGGGCAGCCATAAGAAATATGCATTGTTATTTTTTTTTAACTAGTTCTCTTTCTATTCAGACCCAACCAGGTCATCGGGTCCGTCAGTCTAACCACTGTCTGCTTCTTGGGTCAGTGGGACCCCAGCAACAAACTTCAAACAGAAAATGAACAAACTACTCAATAAACAAATCCAGATGCAATGTGTCCTAATACCATTGTCAACATTATATGAAAAGTTCATTTGGAAGTGACTTTCCCTTTATAAGAGGATTAAATCAGGTGTGGTTTCTTGTCAGTTAATAGAATGAATGTTCCTTATAAATGTTTACTGTGTTAATGTTGTTTTTACGCAACCAGATTTGTACCCAGGCAATGATCCAGTTATTCAGCATTGTGCCGAGCTACTAAATGACTTGAAGGGCAGATACAACTTGTTCAGCGGATTACTGTATACACATGCTATGGTAGTGTTCCCCCAAGGGGGACTGAAGGTTTGTGCTATGGAGGTTCAGCCTGAAGCCCAGTTAGGAGAAGAATTGGGGAAAATGGACCTGAAAGCACAACCTGAAGCTCCCTTAGGGTGAGATTTTGGATGAATATGTATTTGCTGTCCTAGGTATTCTTAAAATTATGGAAAAAATGTTTAATATACCATTATTTTCCTATATCTGTACTCATTTATGAGCTACGGGCAGCTTTGGCCTAGGGGTAAAGGGTTGACTGAACTGAAAAAGTTGTACCGCTGCCCCTGTACTAAGATCATCATCTGCTCAACAGATTTCCCTTTCTTGTTCAATTCCTATAGGAGTGGGGAATCACGCTGGAACTACTTATGGGGCCATTTTAATATAAAAGTAATTGTAGTTTTGCTCCCAAAGGACTATTGTTGGCAAGTTGTTAGGGTTAGCAGAGTTGCCTACACTCGGCCCATGGGATGGTTAGCACTGGAGAACAAGGAGCCAGCTAGCGATATGAGATTATGAGCATAGGTAGGAAGATTAGTGGGGAGGTACTGGTGGGGTTCAAGCTGGGGACATTGAGGGCCACAGGAAAGGGAAATCTGGCCTTAACAATGTGTAATAGTTTCTTGTATAGGTGCAGTACATAGAAGACGTGTTATTCCTTTTGCCTGTTGTCCCTACACGTGCCACTGACAGGAACATTCCATGGGTCTTTGAAATTTTCCAGACATGCCAAGCTCACTATGTTGGATTTCAGTTCTTCAGGCCTCCATCTTCCTTTTTAGGAAATCTGTGACCAAGGCATCTTCATCAGACCGACTCTTTGTCTTTGACCAATTGTCAAGTTCGTTATCAGAATATTTGGCCAATGGACCTGGCGGGGGTGGGGGAATTTCAGGTGTCCAAAAGTTTGATATCATCGGCCAGCACGTTGGTCTGAGTTAAGTTATATTTTCTTGTAAGGCTTTCAATAAAAGCCATAAAAACCCCACAGCATTGCCTTGCTAGAAAAGTCGCTTCCGCGTCAACACCAATCAAAATGCAAACATATTTTAAGGGGGAACCTAGAAAAATGATACATGTTTATATGTGTTAAACATGGTTCTTTGCTTCTGATTTTCAGTATTTATTATGTTTATATGGAGAAACATCTTTAAGTACATTGTTCTTCATGGCCAATCTAGAAGAGCTGATCTAGAAGAACTGGTCTAGAAGAGCTGGCCTAGAAGAGCTGATCTAGAAGAACTGGTCTAAAAGAACTGGCCTAGAAGAGCTGATCTAGAAGAACTGGCTTAGAAGAGCTGATCTAGAAGAACTGGTCTAAAAGAACTGGCCTAGAAGAGCTGGTCTAGAAGAACTGGCCTAGAAGAGCTGATCTAGAAGAACTGGTCTAAAAGAACTGGCCTAGAAGAGCTGATCTAGAAGAACTGGCCTAGAAGAACTGGCCTAGAAGAGCTGATCTAGAAGAGCTGATCTAGAAGAACTGGCCTAGAAGAGCTGTCAAGAAACAAAAACGCAGGTTTTCATGGCATCCTCCTACACTCCAACCCCTCCATGACTTCAGCAATTTTCCTAGAGCTGAAGGGATTTCGTGGAAACAGGACTTAATGAATTCTGACTTCTGGCCGAAGCCGTCTGTGTTTATACAATCCATCATCTCCGTATTATTGCATTTCATCTTTTATAGCTGCTTTTAATTCGTTCCATTTGCTTGAAGGCCAAGTTCCTAACAAGATAAGATTAACTGGGAGATACATTTGTTTTCTTTATTACTTTGTGTTCCCTTCAGCAGTGAGAAGAAAAAATAGACGGCTGAATGGGTGACGGGGAAGGTAAGGAACATGCCGAAGTGATTAGGCACCATTTTGAGATTGCCTTCACATCTGCTATGGAAGCTACAGACTAAATGATGACCTAAGCAAGAACAGATAAAAAGGAAAGGGGAGATTCTTAACCCCTGATTCCCTAATCTGGGTATGTTTTCAACATCATAAAAAGAGTGATTGAAAGGAAATTGACTCATTATACCTGATTAACATGCCCTGAGCTCAGGGGCCATAGCTCAAGTTCAAACCCCAGTAGATCTAGAAAGCAAGTAGTTAGAAAATGGATATACTATTTATGGCATTAAACTAGTCCAGGTACAATGATATAAAGTAGGCCAGAAAGGTAGATGCCGAACCTTGTTTTTATTTCCAACACATGCTGTATTATGATGTAGGCTGTATGGTAGGCAGAAGGGCCTGAGTTGCCATGGCCAAATAGTGCTGGAAGGGGGGTGGTGCTTCATCTTTGCTTCCACCTGAGGAACAGGGTGGATGTCTGATAGGAGCCTGGGATTAGGCCCTAGTAAAAAGAAGACCTCCAAGGTTAGTGAGGCCCTTGGTGAAGTTGTGGAGGAGGGAATCCATGAATGAGGTGTAGTTAGGACAGGATACTTTCTGTAATAGCACTTTCTAGGAAAGTAAGGCAGACAGAATTTATCAGGAAGAGCAGTCTGTGCTCCAACCAGGATTGATGCTAGAGATCTTGGGCAAGACTGGCCTGTAGTGTAGGGACCATAATACTGAATAGGGATTTAGGAAATGTGTATTCCCTGATTCAATGTGAGGGATCCAGGTACTTTTACAAAGGTCCTAAGGAAGCACCAAGAAACCTGGCCGGCTGTCTCCATGGGGGTATCATTTGGTGCTGTCTCTGAATGCTGTGATTGTGCCTGACATGTATGTGAAATACCTCAAGGATTTACGAGTATAACAACCCTCTGCCACATTAAGAGAATAAAGCCAGATGGTATTTGTTTTATTCAAGAACTTTCTGGCATCCAGTTCTTTTATTTAGTCAGACAGCACAAGTGAGTGCCGGAGATTGGGCTACCACTGGTCGGCAAAGCAGTTTTAGGCTAAAAAGTGCACTTTAGCTACCCAGTGATAAAAATTAGACTGTAAGCTGCACTGGGAAAGTAAAATCCCTGAAATGTCTTGCCCGATATATAAATAATATAGAGAAAAGCGAATAGCTTTTACTATATAGGTAGAATAAAAGACAAAAAACAAATACTTGCAAAATGGAAGCTCAGTGGTTATTATAACAGCTCTGCAGTGCTAGGGTCCCTGGTTCAATTCCAGCCTGGGCACTACCTTCGAAGAATTTTTCTCCCTATGTCCAAACGCATACAGACAGGTTAGCTGACTCATAGTGAATGTGATAGGGGCCTTAGATTGTAAGCTCACTGGGGCAGGGACTGATGGGAATGTGATAGGGACCTTAGATTGTAAGCTCCACTGGGGCAGGGACTGATGGGAATGTGATAGGGACCTTAGATTGTAAGCTCACTGGGGCAGGGACTGATGGGAATGTGATAGGGACCTTAGATTGTAAGCTCACTGGGGCAGGGACTGATGGGAATGGGATAGGGACCTTAGATTGTAAGCTCCACTGGGGCAGGGACTGATGGGAATGTGATAGGGGCCTTAGACTGTAAGCTCACTGGGGCAGGGACTGATGGGAATGTGATAGGGACCTTAGATTGTAAGCTCACTGGAGCAGGGACTGATGGGAATGTGATAGGGACCTTAGATTGTAAGCTCACTGGAGCAGGGACTGATGGGAATGTGATAGGGACCTTAGATTGTAAGCTCTGCTGGGGCAGGGACTGATGGGAATGTGATAGGGACCTTAGATTGTAAGCTCACTGGGGCAGGGGCTGATGGGAATGCGATAGGGGCCTTAGAGTGTAAGCTCCACTGGGGCAGGGGCTGATGGGAATGTGATAGGGACCTTAGATTGTAAGCTCACTGGGGCAGGGACTGATGGGAATGGGATAGGGACCTTAGATTGTAAGCTCCACTGGGGAAGGGGCTGATGGGAATGGGATAGGGACCTTAGATTGTAAGCTCACTGGGGCAGGGGCTGATGGGAATGGGATAGGAACCTTAGATTGTAAGCTCACTGGGGCAGGGGCTGATGGGAATGGGATAGGGACCTTAGATTGTAAGCTCCACTGGGGCAGGGGCTGATGGGAATGTGATAGGAACCTTAGATTGTAAGCTCCACTGGGGCAGGGACTGATGGGAATGTGATAGGGACCTTAGATTGTAAGCTCCACTGGGGCAGGGACTGATGGGAATGTGATAGGGACCTTAGATTGTAAGCTCACTGGGGCAGGGGCTGATGGGAATGTGATAGGGGCCTTAGATTGTAAGCTCACTGGGGCAGGGACTGATGGGAATGTGATAGGGACCTTAGATTGTAAGCTCCACTGGGGCAGGGACTGATGTATAACATCTATAAAGCAGACTATGTCGGCGCTATATAAAAAACAACAATAATACGCACAAGTGTTTTATGGAGCATCACACGTCAGTGACGACGACTTGATTTTAAGAGGATTTACTACTGAACGGGTCCTGTATTTCTTTCGAATCTGCGGGACCAAAATTATTGGGTTGAGTTACAAGAGCGGGGAGTTTAATAACACGCTGATATAGGTATATAATGAACAACAGTTGTTCCATTGTTCCATTTCGTTTTAATACTCCGCCGAATGAAGTGTGTTTGGCTGGGAAACCCTCCCCGATCCCTTATAAATACCACGTCGTTACACAAAGTCTCTGTCCTGAGAGTTCTGCTATCCCTCCCGCGCTGGGGATGATTAAGAGGCTCACACTGCCCCAGCGGCGTCAATGGATAAAATAACTCAAAGCACGGAAAAAACCCAAAAATCAGCATTATTTCAATTAAAGTGAATCAGTGAGTGCCAGTCCTTCCCAGGGGATCATGGGAGGTGGTTCTGCCAGGCTGTGGGCTTGGTGCCATGCTCAGGATGATGGAGTGAAACGCAAGGAAATGCCGACTCTGCGGGCAAAGCGAAATGCGTTGGCAGCCGTGCCTAAACTAAAGCGAACGCTTATTTGCGTGGTTTCCACATGAAATCATTTCATGGTGTGTTTTTCTGAACAAATCTAATTATACCCATTTATCACAAAGTTGACCTGGAAGCTTAAATCATTTATATTCTTTCCTTCATTCTTTTAATAGAACAAAAGGCAACGGGATATGGCAGCCTGGGCCCGGATACTTTAGTGTAAATATGGAGGAAATGCATAGTAAGCGCTCTTTATTCTAATTCACATGAATTAACCCTTTCCTGGCAGTGATACCTCATTCCAGCTGTTCTCAAGGTACAACAGCATTACATTGTGACCCTCTGCCTCAGCTGGACCCTAGCAAGTTAGTGGAGGAATTGATTTAGTTGAACTGCAACTCTCTTTCGGGCACCAGTTATTCTTAATCAAATAGATGATATAGTGAACGGTACTTTGCCTTAGTTCCTTTCCAATTCATGGTCTCTACATGAGGAACCAACTTTACACCACTACTCCTCAGTGGAGCCAATGCTGCTCTTGCGTAGCTGGCCGTGTTACACAATCTGCTATCCACAATCTTAGCTTCTCTAAGAATACTTGTATCATTAGGGTTCCAAACTTGATACTAGGGTCACATTATGCTCCAGGCTCCAAACACATTCACTCCTGGTACTAGGTAGAGACAAAACAGGAACATTTCCTCCTGTCATATAACTAATGGGCAGCAACTATTAACAAGATACCTGAGTCAGTTGGAGAAGCCTCCGTCCCACAGGGCATATGTAACAGAAGTGGCACGTTCATAGGTGAAGTAGAGGTTAACACCATGGGTCCTCTACCCATATTACCCCCTATCAGCAACTTCAGAATTTCAAATTCAAAATCCAGCCCTTCAGAACACACAGCACAAATAACTGGATAAATACAGTGCCAATTCCATGTATAATACCCCAGACAACATAGCAGGATAAATACAGTGCCAGTTCCATGTATAATACCCCAGAACCCACAGCAGGATAAATACAGTGCCAGTTCCATGTATAATACCCCAGAACACACAGCAGGATAAATACAGCGCCAATTCCATGTATAATACCCCAGAATACACAGCAGGATAAATACAGTGCCAATTCCATGTATAATACCCCAGAACCCACAGCAGGATAAATACAGTGCCAATTCCATGTATAATACCCCAGAACCCACAGCAGGATAAATACAGTGCCAATTCCATGTATAATACCCCAGAACCCACAGCAGGATAAATACAGTGCCAATTCCATGTATAATACTCCAGAACATACAGCAGGATAAATACAGTGCCAATTCCATGTATAATACCCCAGAACACACAGCAGGATAAATACAGTGCCAATTCCATGTATAATACCCCAGAACCCACAGCAGGATAAATACAGTGCCAATTCCATGTATAATACCCCAGAACCCACAGCAGGATAAATACAGTGCCAATTCCATGTATAATACCCCAGAACCCACAGCAGGATAAATACAGTGCCAATTCCATGTATAATACCCCAGAACCCACAGCAGGATAAATACAGTGCCAATTCCATGTATAATACCCCAGAACACACAGCAGGATAAATACAGTGCCAGTTCCATGTATAATACCCCAGAACACACAGCAGGATAAATACAGTGCCAATTCCATGTATAATACCCCAGAACCCACAGCAGGATAAATACAGTGCCAATTCCATGTATAATACCCCAGAACCCACAGCAGGATAAATACAGTGCCAATTCCATGTATAATACCCCAGAACCCACAGCAGGATAAATACAGTGCCAATTCCATGTATAATACCCCAGAACACACAGCAGGATAAATACAGTGCCAATTCCATGTATAATACCCCAGAACCCACAGCAGGATAAATACAGTGCCAATTCCATGTATAATACCCCAGAACACACAGCAGGATAAATACAGTGCCAATTCCATGTATAATACCCCAGAACCCACAGCAGGATAAATACAGTGCCAATTCCATGTATAATACCCCAGAACACACAGCAGGATAAATACAGTGCCAATTCCATGTATAATACCCCAGAACACACAGCAGGATAAATACAGTGCCAATTCCATGTATAATACCCCAGAACCCACAGCAGGATAAATACAGTGCCAATTCCATGTATAATACCCCAGAACACACAGCAGGATAAATACAGTGCCAATTCCATGTATAATACCCCAGAACCCACAGCAGGATAAATACAGTGCCAATTCCATGTATAATACCCCAGAACACACAGCAGGATAAATACAGTGCCAATTCCATGTATAATACCCCAGAACCCACAGCGGGATAAATACAGTGCCAATTCCATGTTTAATACCCCAGAACCCACAGCAGGATAAATACAGTGCCAATTCCATGTATAATACCCCAGAACACACAGCAGGATAAATACAGTGCCAATTCCATGTATAATACCCCAGAACACACAGCAGGATAAATACAGTGCCAATTCCATGTATAATACCCCAGAACTAACATATATATATATATATAACAGTACCAAGAAAAAGATACCGCACTCACAGGACTTACTTGAGAAAATCAGTGATTTATTATTCACAACATAGCACTGACGTTTCGGCTGTCTCCGCAGCCTTTTTCAATATATAACAGTGTATATATATAAAGTGTTTCTAACACTGAAATCTAAACTTGCTCTAAACTTGAAAATGAAATGGAAGATCTGATTGGGTGGCTACGGGTAACTGCACAGGCGCAATTATTTCAGTTACCCTAGTGAAACACCTTTATTAAACATCCAGTAAAGGTTAGTCAATGTTCTCTTGTAATGACAGAAGCTCTTAAAAATTCCCATAAAAGTTATCAAATAGCTTGATATAAAGTTAGAGTTGGCTCATCATGTTATTGTGAAGCTTCCTACGGTGTTATTGGCCCTAGCACAGGATCTTGTGATACCTTATTAGCCGACTATGTTGGACCAGTGACTCTGCAGGAGGCTTTTATTTGTGGGAATGGCGGCTGCCATTAATAATGGCCTTTTCTGCATAGTAACCCTTACGGCAGTGAGAGCTAAACTCGGAACGCAACCCTGTGAGGTCCACAAATCCACCCAAGTGTTAGACCTTATCAAAGCAATCGGGGGACTTGGCTGGAGGGCTTGAGCGCTGTTTTAATATGCAGCATTAAAGCATGTGTTTGGCATAGTGGGAATTTCCCATATGGACGTGCTGTATTAATCCTTTCAAAATGAATCACATGTGCAGCGCAACAGGAAATTGAACACTGCCAGAGGTAAACCCGAAGCCTATAGAAGAGGTGATGGGCCATGGCGAGTTGAGGCTCTGGGAAAAACAACATTTTGCTGAAGATTCAGAATGAGATAGCCAAGAGAAACAGCTCTTCCCTACTTCAATGTCAATGGCCCATGCTGACTAAATGGTATTATTTTGCAATGTTGTCTGTACAAGGTAGGGTAGCATAGTGGATAAGGGTTAGCACTGTTGCCTTATAGCAGGGATACTCAACCTTCTTCACTTGTGAGCCACACTCAAATGTAAAAAGTGTTGGGGAGCCAGACAAGCATGAAAAAAGTTCTTCGGCTGGATGTCAAATAACTGCCCTGGTAGGCTATTTGGTGGCCCCATGTGGTCTGCTGGCTTGCAGGAGGCTCTGCTTGGGGTAAAACTGTGTCTCCATGGTTCCAAAACTTGCCAGAAATGTAAATATGGGCACCTACCTTGAGGCCACTGGGAGCAATATCAAAGGCAGTGGGGAGGAACATGTTGCCCCCGAGCCACGCACTATGGTTTGACCAGGACACTACCTCAGAGCACCAGGATAGGTTTCGCCTAGTAGTTCACGCTACCTCCCATAGTCCAAAAGCATACAGATGGACTAATAGGTTCCTGATGGAACTGACCCTCGTCAGAATTGCAAGCTCCATCGGGTTACAGAATGAGATACATGGTTAAACATTCTATAGAGAGTGCAGTATGATGAATAACAGGGAGCAAGCTGTTAAAAGAGATCATAGACCTTCTTCTAGATTTTGCAGTCCTACAGGCAAAGCCATTTGCAACCCTTCTTTGGGTTGTTTATACTTTGTACAGCATTTGATGTTGATGGAATCATACTTCACTCCAATCTTTACTTAGATCCTTCAGAAAGTGTCAGTAGCCTACAGTTGTGGTTTCTGGACTTATATGGTTCAAGCCCTCCTGAGGTCTAACTTGTGCCCAGAGCCTCTTTAGCTCCAAACAATGTTAGAGTTACGTTCAGGAAAACATTATTGTCTCCATCAATCAGTAATAGTTTTAAGAAAATCTTGGGCAGCAAATATGTCTATGCCCCAGTTGCTCAATTAGACTTTGGAGCTGGGCTCCAAGGAGCAAAGAGGCAATCTCCATATATGTCTCTAATTGGCCTTTAGACTGGGACCTCCCAGCCAAGGCTCTGAGTCCCTTAGTGGGGTCAGTTTACCAGTTGATCCAGGGACTGGTCCGATTGCCATCTTGGAGTCAGGAAGGAATTTTTTCCCCTCTGAGGCAAATTAGAGAGGCTTCAGATGGGGTTTTTGCCTTCCTCTGGATCAACTAGCAGTTAGGCAGGTTATATATAGGCATTATGGTTGAACGTGATGGACGTACGTCTTTTTTCAACCTAACTTACTATGTTACTATGTCAGCTCAGCCCCACATTCTGGGAACAATTGGTCTATGGAGATGTGGCTATAAAAGCCACATATTGTGACATTATAGTTCACAACACACCCCTATCGATTTCTGAGCTATCTGAATCGGCCAGAAATCGATCGGGCAGGTTAAAAAATTCAGTCGGATTGGGGACCACATTAGCTCGTTGATGCGGTCCCTGAACTGACTGCTACCTTAACAGTCATTATAATTTGATTGTTTGGCCCCAGGGCCAAAGGACCGAATTAGCCTAAATTCCCCCGATATCGCCCACCCGTAGGTGGGGATATCGAGAGAAGATCCACTCGCTTGGCGACATCGCCAGGCGAGCGGATCGTTACATGTATGGGCACCTTTACTCTTGTCTTGTATTCTTGATGCTCAGATCTGTCTCTGTATAAGTGATGTAAGTGGGGAATGTGCAGGATCAGTGGAGTTCCAGTGGTGGTTAAGCATCGACACTACAATCCCAGTATCAGTTTCCATCCAGAAGCTCTTGGAGGGGATGCTGGGGGTTGTAGTCTCGCTTGTAGCAGGCCTTGAGCTTCACCTCTTGGGGGCCTTCAGGCACTCAACAACTGCTAAAGGATCCCTGGTTTATAAAGCAGTGCGACTAGGGATGAATAATGTAACTGTGGTTTCTGTACAGAGTGGGAATTAAATGCGAGGAAGTGGTCTCCCTAAACTTAACAAAAATGTATTTTTTTTATTTTTTTTTTTTAAAAAGGGAAAAATTGAGCTGGCAAATGAGAGGCAGAGAGGTCTCTATGCTTTAGGAGCTGTGAGTTTTGCACAAGAAAACTTTCCATCTGCTTCAGAGTTAACAGCGCTCTGTGCTGAGCTCAAAGCCTCGGGGCAGCCGTTTCCACAGTGTAACAATCCTCTTGATGATTCAGCCTCTCGCTCTGCACCAGATGTTGGAATAAATAATAAATGCGAGGGAAGGCCACCTAGTATCCTCTTAAAGGGACATATTTGTGGGATTTTGTGAGAAAACCAGTGGCGGAGTCACTTTAGAGAGACAAACTGGGGTTCATCCGTAGCACGGGTTGGGTTTGGCACCGTTGGAGAGCACTCTTTGGCACGGAGGTTCCCTTTGTGAGGAGTGCATTGTTATATATCATGAGAAATTGCCTGGGCTTGGGTCACTATTTCCAAGCGTCAGAGCTTTAGGGAATGCCAAGTATCTGCCAATGAAAGGTTTTGTTTTAGTGTAGTTTTTATCCATTTAGTCATGGGCAGCACAGTGGCTTAGCTGACTTGCAGCACTAGGCTTTATTCCCACCTAGGCACTATTTGCTATTAGTCTGTAAGCTCTCACTATATCGATATGGGTTCCTCCATGTTCTCCAGTTTCCTCCCACAATACAGGAAGGATAAAGATATGAATTTGAGACTAAAAGAATAGGAGGTTATATATGCTACAGCTTATGTTTAGGGCTTCTGTACCAGCCCAAGGCACCCACAGGCCTTTATCAGGGAAGATCTGTGCCTCTGAAGATGCCCCCAGTAGCCCCCCAACTTGTTTTATGCTGATTCCCAGCACATGTTCTTGGCATGTAACCTCTCTCTCTGCTAATGTTTTGATAATTTGCAACTACCCCTAAGCCAAAAGTCTCAAAAGCAGCCCCGAGCCCACTGAGCATGTGCAGTGCCACTGACCCTCGAAAGATTGACTAACAAGATCAGATGATGGGGAGCTGTTGTGGATAACCTCGAAGGCCTGAATCATTACAGTTATAAGGCTGGAACAGTAAGTGCAGTATATAATATACAGCATTTCTATCCATATCCTTTTTCAGGCATTAAAGAACATATGACCCCCCCCCCCCCCCGCAACAAAAAAATAATCAGTGAACAGCCTCTGAAGTATTTAAAAATATGCCACTCTAGTTGTTCAAAGGTTAATAGTAAGGCTGCAGCATCCCATTAATCACTTAGGATTCCTTCTCTAACCCACTCAAACCCTCCCTTGGGAATTTGCTTTGGCTTTTGGCTACTGAGCATGCTCAGTTCTTCCCAACTCAGGTTACTAAACACACCCTCTAGTCTAGCAGCCAAAGAAAAGATGCCACTGCTGGTTTCCTCTGCTGGAGAGACATGTTTTTTCTCCTAACCTCTTCTCCTGAGCTCAGCTTAACCATTACAGTGCTCAATTCAAGCAGAACTTCTTATCACGTTAAGTTCTGCCCGTGTAAGCCTGCATTCTTCAACTTTACAGTGCACGTGTGTTGTTTGTAGATGTAAATGTCACTGTAAATGTGCGAGAGGGGATATGGCTGCCGGGTGAAAGCTGCTGTTTGTTTTAGGAAAATGTAATGGTGCTGGGGAACAGAGGGGATATAGGCAGTAGAAATGGAGTGGTTTGGGTGGGGGAGATGTGCCCAACTTATATACATGGTAGGAAAATATATGGTTTAAGAAACCCTAATGTAAAGTCCTAACATACCTCCCTCAATTAACCCTCTGACAGCATCTCCAGACCTGGACCGATCCCTCGCATCTATAAAACCTCAGTAAAAGTGAATCACTCGCCCTCGGCCGCCCAATCGCCTCTGACCACGTCTGCCTATTCAGTATCCCTCGTGCTACACATCCCCCAGCTGAACACACCTTGGCTAAAATCTATAAATACTGCCGGAGCCAACTCAGCGGGAAGACAGATACATATAAATAAACAGGCAGTTTGTATGAACTGGAACTCACTTCTTTTTTTCTAACGGATCCTCCCTGCCAGATCCAACACGTGGGTCAGTTTCTCATCGCTCCGAGGTGATGATCTCTGGTTCTTTCCTACGGTGTCTTTCCAATAATAAGTTGTAACGCGGCCAGGGTGACAAGAATCCCAAACAAGAACCATAATTCTGGGTTGGAATCCTGCTGACTTGGAAATTTAATCATCCAATCAACTCACCTCTGGCTTCATGAACAATGGAAATGTCACCTTCAGTCTCACATTCCTTTTTGTAGCCGTCAGGGTCTGCGCCCAAATGTCTTTCTACACCTGTAGAAATAAGAACCAGCCTGGAATCAAATGCTCATGTTAAACACAAGGGCTGGTTGCTGGCCACCGAATTAACACTTTCAAGTCTTATACAAATTGTTATGAAATATTATAAAGCATTAGGAAGCATAGTGGTACCCTATGGTTCTAGGTTTGATACCAACCAGGGCTCTATCTCAAGGAGCTTGTACGATCTCTATCTTCTTTCATGGGTTAAGGTGGCCATACACCTTCAGATCCGCTCGCTTGGCGATGTCATCAAGCGAGTGGATCTTCTCCCGATATCCCCCACTTACGGGTGGGCGATATCGGGGGAATCCAGGCTAATTCGGTCATTTGGCAATGGGGCCAAACAATCGAATTATAACAACGGGTATAGGCAAAGTCGGTTCGGGGACCGCATCAACGAGCCGATGTGGTCCCCAATCTGACTAGATTTTTTAACCTGCCTGATCGATATCTGGCTGATTTCAGGCCAGATATCGGTCGGCAAGGCCCATCGGCAGTGTCCATTCTGTTGTGGTAAGTACCTTTTCTTCTATAGTTGGAATTGAATCTTTGATATAGAGCAGTGATCCGCAACCAGTGGTTCCCAACCCCTTGGATGTTGCTCTCAGTGCCCCCAAACCAGGTAGTTATTTTTGAATTCCTGACTTGGGGGCAAGTTTTGGTTGAATAAAAACAAGATTTCCTACCAAATAAAGCCCCCTGTAAGCTGATAGGGTGCATAGAGGCCCCTAATAGCCAATCACAGCCCTTATTTGGCTCCTCCATGAACTTTTATGGTGCTTGTGTTGCTCCCCAAGTCTTTTTACATTTGACTGTGGCTCACGAGTAAGAAAGATTGGGGACCCTGGTATAGAGTAAAATAATGGGATGAGTTGTCTGTTGGGGATCTATATGGGGTGAATCCCAATGACATGCATATAGGAGTGGCTCTGTAGAGCAGCAGTTGTAAGAAGATATGGCAGTAGCTAGATAAGATTGCAGAAGAAAAAGATGGCGACAGTAGGTCAAGATGGTGACAGTCAACCTGCAGACCTTCAGCACAGCACCCACAGCAAAATAATGTCTTTTGCCCTAGACTGGGCCCCCCTAATTAATATAATGATCTTGACTTTAGGTAGGGTGCTTATAGGATCCAATGCCAGTATTATTCTTGGGTTAATACAGTCTAGAGCAGTCATCTTTCATTTTGTTCATGCCACCATTTGAGGTCCAAGAGTTGGTCAGAGCCCACATTAGCTCGTACCAAACTTACAGACATATGAAACCATTCTTATATTATTAATTCTGTTTTAGTTCTGAGAACATATAAGAGAGCAAATGAGCATTCACCCCAAAACTTACCCTAAATAACCTATAGGTTGGGCCCACCATGCACTTCACCAGGCCCCTTAGGGTAGCCAGTTCCTCAGTTTGGGAACCATTGGCCTAGAGATATACAGTATGCAGATTGTACCTTGCCCAATGTCTGTTTTTCTGAGGATTTCAGTACGGGGTCACGTCTTACACAAGTGCACTCAACTGAGAGAAATGAGGAGCAGCTGGGCCATTTCTGGGGATTAGTATGTTGTATGTAGGCTAAGTGGGAACAAGGGAAACAAAGAACTAGTCCCCTCAAGCAGAAGGAGAATCACAACTTGCTCATTGCCCATTTATAACTCATCATTAAGGATTAAGTTGGATTTCCAGTGGGAATGACGGCAAATTGATACTGTAAATACTTACGGCTCAGTGCTGGGAAGAAACTTCCCAAAGTCCCCAATACAGGAAGCGCTGCTACATTTTTGCAGAAATTCAGGATTGTTCTTCACGTGGCCTCAGATATCAAAAGAAAATGTAATTTCTCAATTTAACTTATGTTAGAGAGTCACAAGAATGGGCAGGGGGGGTCACAATGACCTACAGAAATAGGGGTTGGTAGCACTAGGTAGGTACCTAATATATAGGGGCAGAGACAGGGGAAAGTGTTGGAAGGGTTACTGCCTGCCCTGCTCTCATTTCCCTACAGAAATAGGGGTTGGTAGCACTAGGTAGGTACCTAATATATAGGGGCAGAGACAGGGGAAAATGTTAAATATTTATTTATTAAATAAATCCAATAGGATTGTTTTGCCTCCAATGAGCATTAATTATATCTTAGTTGGGATCAAGTACAGGTACTGTTTTATTATTACAGAGAAAAGGGAATCATTTAACCATGAAATAAACCCAATAGGGCTGTTCTGCCCCAATAAGGGGTAATTATATCTTAGTTGGGATCAAGTACAGGTACTGTTTTATTATTACAGAGAAAAGGGAATCATTTAACCATTAAATAAACCCAATAGGGCTGTTCTGCCCCCAATAAGGGGTAATTATATCTTAGTTGGGATCAAGTACAGGTACTGTTTTATTATTACAGAGAAAAGGGAATCATTTAACCATTAAATAAACCCAATAGGGCTGTTCTGCCCCCAATAAGGGGTAATTATATCTTAGTTGGGATCAAGTACAGGTACTGTTTTATTATTACAGAGAAAAGGGAATCATTTAACCATGAAATAAACCCAATAGGGCTGTTCTGCCCCAATAAGGGGTAATTATATCTTAGTTGGGATCAAGTACAGGTACTGTTTTATTATTACAGAGAAAAGGGAATCATTTAACCATTAAATAAACCCAATAGGGCTGTTCTGCCCCCAATAAGGGGTAATTATATCTTAGTTGGGATCAAGTACAGGTACTGTTTTATTATTACAGAGAAAAAGGAATCATTTAACCATTAAATAAACCCAATAGGGCTGTTCTGCCCCAATAAGGGGTAATTATATCTTAGTTGGGATCAAGTACAGGTACTGTTTTATTATTACAGAGAAAAGGGAATCATTTAACCATGAAATAAACCCAATAGGGCTGTTCTGCCCCCAATAAGGGGTAATTATATCTTAGTTGGGATCAAGTACAGGTACTGTTTTATTGTTTTTAAAAATTAGAATTATTTGCTTATAATGGAGTCTATTGGAGATGGCCTTTCCATAATTCGAAACTTTCTGGATAACGGGTTTCCAGATAACGGATCCCATACCTGTATATCCCTTTGAACAGAGACTCCCTATATATTTCTGCATCCAGACTCATTTACAGACGCTCTGTCTCTAAAATCCAGAGAGGCATCCTTCTTTTCACGCCAATATATTTCAGTAGAAACTCTAAACAAATATCTAAACACACATACACACACACACAGAGCACATTTTACAGTTGTACACCCCGTCATGCCCATCTTGTCCTCTCCCACCTCCCTACACTTCCCTCTCCATCAATCCCTTTCCTCACTTGTCTCACCCAAACATGATTAAAGGGAATGAAAAGGGCAACACGCATTCCATAGGAAAGGTCATTGCATTTAACCGCTTCCAGCTTTGGCTGGGGTACAAGAAGAGTTACTTGGCTTTGGTGTTTAGTAGAAGAAAAGTTACCAGGTTAGATTTGGGTTGGGTAGAAGAAGGCTTATTGTGTAATCTTTGGGTTGCTTGGAAGAAGAGCTACTAAGCTAGCTTTAGGTTGGGTTTCAAATAGCTTTGATTTGGGTAGAAGAAGAGTTATTTATTTAGCATTGTATTTGGTAGAAGACTTAGCTTTGGGTTGTGCAAAAGAAGAATTACCAAGTTATATTTGGGTTGAGTAGTAGAAGAGATACTGAGTTAGATTTGGTTTGGGTAGAAAAAGAGTTATAGACTTAGAACTAAAAGAAGAGTTAACAATTTAGATTTGGGTTGGTTAGAAGAAGAATTGCTGACTACGTTTTGGGTTAATTAGTAGAAGAGTTACTAAGATATGGTTGTCTAATACAATGTTTATAATAATACTAGGGGAGACCCTGATAGAAGCTCAAGAGGAACCCCACTACATCTCGGCACTGATTTTTCCCTCTCAAGTGACAGATTTGATTGATCAATGCCTGTATCTATCAATCAATTGTCCCTCTCCTTCTTGCACATGCAAAATGTGCCCCCCCCCCCCCATGAATTTCAGTGACTTAGAACTTGCTGTAACTGTTGTGGGGGCAAAGAGGTATAAAATGATAGAAGAGCTAAGCAAAGTAAGGCTAAGGGAAACTCTGCTAAGCTAATGAATACGGCAGGCAGCCTGTCACTAGCCGATCCCATTACTTATCTCTGGGAGATGGATTTTGTGGCTTAGGGTAGAAGGGGGTGGGAAGAGAGAGCCAGGGTGATTTGTGTGTCCGATTGAATCATTGCTTATACAGAACCAGCATGGTTCCCCCCTCAGCCTCTATCAGTAATGATTTCCACTGAGACTTACATTTTATTTGCTTTCCATGTGAGGGCCACAATTCTCTCACAAGCCTGCAGACTATGAGAATAAATAATGCTGATATTTTATTTAATGCTGTGCTGGGCGAGATACATATGGTTATGTCAGTCCCGGGAAAGCCAGACACCCCCTCCCACCTCTACTATCGAGTTCTGCATCCATCATTCTCCCTTCACAGGGGAAATGAAATATTAATCCTCCCTGACGCCAGAAGCTATTGGGCAGATATCTGTGGGATTCGATCATCTGAGTTAGACCCCCATATATCTATTCATAGCGCGGTCTTCTGAAGATATCCAGCCTCTTGCAAAACCCATTGGCAATTACATCTGAAAAAGACGTTAACTCTGCAAAAGGAACAAAATATATGGAAATAAAACATTGTGTGTCCTGCAGGGACAATTTCAGGGAGATGTCACTTTCTGTATATTTTTAGGTTGGTTTCAACTGATATTGTGCTTGTGAAATCACCATCTAGACTGCAAGCTCTTGGGAGCAAGCTTATAGTAGTGACATGGATGCTTGTTTCTTATATTAAGGGAAACATATTTTAACAGTCAAGGCCTAATGGCAGCTCCGGCTAGTGATGAACCCTAAGGGTTAACCTGATATCTAGTGGTGCAACTAGATGTCCATGCAAAGTCTGATAAGTGTCACCTCATAATACCCATGTCCCTAATCTCCACCAGATTCCCTATCAGTAGTTGTCAGACTTTTGTTGATTGAAAACTCCTATAGAGGATCAACCTTTTTTCAGGCCTCCCTTTATTCATTACAAGGTTATAGATGTAAGAAAACATCTAACCCTAAGTGGACTTCAGGCTGAGGCTCCCTGGCACTGCTGCAGGCCAACAATTTGGTGGCCTTTTTTGGCTTTATATTAACACCCTTCTATTCATCTATACCTCTCAACCACACCTACAATGTGGTATTGTTAGAAGAAGACTTACTGGGTAAGCTTTGGTTGAGTATAAGATGAGTTACTGAGTTAGCTTTCAGCTAGGGTACAAGAAGAGTTACCTAGCTTTGGGTTTGGTAGAAGAAACGTTACAAGGTTAGATTTGGCTTATTGTGTAATCTTTGAGTTGCTTGGAAGAAGAGCTACTAAGCTAGCTTTAAGTTGGGTAATAAAGGTTTCAAGTAGCTTTGGTTTGGGTAGAAGAAGAGTTATTTAGTTAGCATTGGGTTTGGTAGAAGACTTAGCTTGGGGTTGTGCAAACGAAGAATTACCGAGTTATATTTGGGTTGAGAAGTAGAAGAGATACTAAGTTAGATCTGGTTTGGGTAGAAAAATTGTTACTGACTTAGAACTAGATTGGGTAAAAGAAGAGTTACAGAGTTAGATTTGGGTTGGTTAGAAGAAGAATTGGTGACTTAGCTTTTAGTAGAGTAGAAAAGGTTAGATTTGTCTTGGGTAAAAAAAAGGTTACTGAATTATATTTGGGTTAATTAGTAGAAGAGTTACTAAGATATATTTGGTTTGGTTAGAAGAAGAGTCACTGAGTGATATTTGGGTTGGGTAGAAGAAGAATTACTGAGTTATATTTGGGTTGAGTAGTAGAAAAGATACTGAGTTAGATTTGGTTTGGGTAGAAAAAGAGTTACTGAATTGGGTAAAAGAAGAGTTACCGAGTTAGATTTGGGTTGGTTAGAAGAAGAATTGCTGACTTAACTTTGGGTAGAGTAGAAAAGGAGATAACAGGTTAGATTTGTGTTGGGTAAAAGAAAGGTTACCGAGTTATATTTGGGTTAATTAGTAGAAGAGTTACTAAGATATATTTGGGTTGGTTAGAAGAAGAGTTACTGAGTTATATTTGGGTTGGGTAGAACAAGAGTTATTGAGTTATATTTGGGTTGAGTAGAAGATGAATTACTAAGTTATATTTGGGTTGAGTAGAAGAAGAGTTACTGAGTTATATTTGGGTTGAGTAGAAGAAGAGTTACTGAGTTATATTTGGGTTGAGTAGAAGAAGAGTTAATGAGTTACAATTGGGTTGAGTAGAAGAAGAGTTAATGAGTTATATTTGGGTTGAGTAGAAGAAGAGTTAATGAGTTACAATTGGGTTGAGTAGAAGAAAAGTTATTAAATTATGTTTGAGTTGAGTAGAAGAGTTACTGAGTTATATTTGGGCTGAGTAAAAGACGAGTTACATTTGGGCTGAGTAGAAGAAATGATTTCGTTAGCATTGGGTTGGGTAGAAGAGTTAAGGGGTTAGCTGGGGCTTGGTAGAAGACTTAGCTTTGGGTTGTACAAAAGAAGAATTACTCTATTCTACTCTATGCTGTACGTCTGGGAACTGATTCAGACAGGGGTTCGGAGTGTGATACTTCAAATGAGACAGCAAATAAATAGAAGACTCATATTTCAAGGTTGCCCGTTTATATGTGACATCCACATTGTTCATTTAGAAATTCCAAAGGCATTTCACTTGTTATGTTCCTGGAGAAATCCAATGAACCTCACACAGATCTGCAGCAACTTGTTATGTAGCATAAAGGCCAGCAAATACAGAAACAACATGGAGCACTGATGGTAGTGAGGGAAGGGCTGGATGTGATAGCATTTTTATTTTCTGAAAGACTCTCATGGGTGGGGTAACAATTTCATTTCATCCACTGGGATGTGAGATCATAAGCAAAATGAATGCAGGGACAACTAACTATGTTGTCTGGGACTTCTAAAGCTATATCTCAGCGCGACTAAGGGGACGAGGGCTAAGCTTAGCGCCTCAACAGTAGCTCAGAGCACAATTAGCTGCTGTGGACACTAAAATGGATACTTACACTTCTAGGGTTGCTACAACGCTGAACTGTTACTTTAAGTTCACTATATAAAATACAGCATTTGTAGTGATATTCTTTTTCAGGCTTTACTTCTCCTTTATATTCACCCAGTGAATGCCCTGTTTTTCGTTTGAAAGACCCTAACAGGTATAAAACCCCAGGCCTTTTGGCTATCACCTGTAACAGAAATCCCAGTATGCGGATAGCCAACTAGAGCTTCAAAAGAGTCGTTATCCCAGGAGACGGCTCAGGGGACCAGCGAGGAGGGGAGCAGGAGATCTGGCTAGCGGGAAGGTAACAGCGTGATTGCACAGGATGGGGTGTTTGTTTATGAGAGGAGGGAAAGTGATTGCAGGAAATTGGATACACGTTCTGGAGATGAATTATTTGCATGCACCATGGATAAACAGAACGGTACTGGAAGCGATTAGCTTGGGTTCTGTAGGACAAACAGAATGTTTCTGACCTGACTAAGCAATATGTATATATGTATGGGGAAACTGTAACACAAGAAGGGTGAAGAGAGGAAATGTAAGGACTGGACTAGGGAGGCTATCCAGCACCTATCTAATAGTTGAAACTCTATTTATACCTGGTACCTTTGTGTTTTATGATTGGCTAAAAGCCACACACCTACTTGTAACCATACATTTGTCCTTGTGATTTGTTCATTTCAAACAATCCCTTCCCCAACCCCTAAGGTAATAAAGTCAGCCTACTTGGGTGGTCATTTCATTCCCCCTTTTCATTTAGGCTCTTTTCGTTGCAAATTTTCTTTTAGAGAACAGTAGACCAAAATAATACAACGTTTTATCCTGCAGCCTTGGTTCTAGACTGGTCTACGTAGTGCCATATGGCTTTAAGCCCTTGACATCTTTGTCTTTGTTTCCGAATATGGACGACCAACCCTATAACAATTTGGCTAACGGAAATATTAAGAAGTTAATGTGTAACTACAGGCTTGCTGTTTTCATATGAGCCACGGTGGAGGACGACATGGAAGAGGAGCATTCAGCAACAAGAGAAGATGGAAGAAAAGACTTGAGGAGACCTAAGGGTCCACTAGTGTTTCTGCATTGTCCTGTGCTCTGGCCAAGAGCAAAAGAACATTAGTCAAAGTAAAGGTGGCCATACACGCTAAGATCCACTCGCCTGATGACCTACAGGTGGGCGATATCGGGCTAATTCGGTCAACGATTGAATTAGAACAACGTGTATAGCCATCCGTCGGTTTGGGGACCGCATCAATGAGCCTGATCGAGATCTGGCCGATTTCAGGCCAAATGTCGGTCAGGCAGGCCTGTCATTAGGGCCCATAAGCTGCCAAATCGGTCTAAGGGACCGATATTGGCAGCTCGAATCGGCCCATGTATGGGCACCTTAAGTCATACTGCCAATGTCTTAGGCAAACTGCTCATAGCCCTCCTGACCACCTACCATAGCCCAATTCAGCGGGAATAACCCAATAACTTTGCTCATAGCCTGTACAGCAATGGTTTTTGATCTGAGGGTCAACATTTGGTCCAAAGAGAGCCATAGTTCCAACATTTTTTGGGGGGTAAAAAAAAAAAAGAATCACACCAATATTAAAATGAAACATTCAGGAATATCTAGAAAATAAATAAGCATTATCTTCATAAATGGAATGCCTCCAGTTTCTTGCCTGTGTTCTAGAACCTACTAAATGCAATAGCACCACTCCAACTGTGGAGTACTGGAGAAATAACTACCACTCCACTTCATTCCCACACTTCTACACCTAGAGATGTCTATCCCTTTGTACTGAGCACACAGAGTGCCTCAATAGTCCTAGTGGCCACTGCAAATCACCCAGTGGGCTTAGTGGTGGCTGCAGATCAAAAGCTGCTGATTAGTGATGGGCGAAATGTTTTGCCAGGCATGGATTTGCGGCGAATTTCCGCGTTTCGCCATTAGCGGATTGTTTCGCGAAACGGATTGTTCCGCGAAACGGATGAAAAAATTCGCCGCTGAAAAATTCGCCGCACGTCCAAAAATTACCGCCGGCGTCAAAAAAGAATTGTCGCAGGCGTCAAAAGAATAGCCGCGCGACTAAATAATAGCCGCGGGCGACGAAACAATAGCCGCGCGACAAAGTAATAGCCGCGTGCGACGAAACAATAGCCGCGCGACAAAATAATAGCCGCGGGCGACGAAACAATAGCCGCGCGACAAAATAATAGCTGCGGGCGACGAAACAATAGCCGCGGGCGACAAATTTTTTTTGTCGCACGACATTTTCGCCGTTTCGCGGATCTTTTTAAAGATTCGCGAATTTTTCGTGCGAAGCGAAACGGAACAGATTCGCTCATCACTACTGCTGATCCCTAAACCCTGATCCCTAGGAGTTGCAGTTGCGAGGGTTATTTTCTGTCCCCGAGTGCTGCTGTTCGAGAGAAAGTCACGGGTTTTGGAAATGTTGCCCATGCAATAATTCTTTGGAGCCCACTTTGAGTTTAGGATGGGGGGGTGAAGTCTCCTATGTATTTAGATATTTATTACAGCAGATTCTTTGTATCCCCTGTGTGTGTGAATGAGTCACATATTCCTGTATCCCATACCATTGTAATCAGAGCGAATGCGTCATTTTATAAAACACAAATAGACTGCGGTAATCAAAACCACGGAGATTACTCGAGATATATATTACGTCTTTTTTTTTTGTCATTTAATGTAAATAACTTGTAACCACAATGCCAATCAAATGAATATAATAGCAAAACCATTTGCTGGCTATGCTTGCTACATTACTTAATGCCCCCCCTTTCCCTTGTCCAAAAGAGCCTCTTGGCTGAGGCAGGTGAACATGAGCTATGACCTTCATCCCACTCCTCCAAGGTCAAAGCAAATGAGACTGAAGCGAAGAAGATTTACGACGTGCGGCATTGAGCTATATGAAGCGGAGAGGCCTCATTTTCTGATACAGGGATTCACACAATGGCGACTGGGGTAGAATTTGATCTATGGGGCTCTGGGCCCATTATTAGAAAATAAATGATGGATTGGCGCCAGATTTCCAGTTCATAAACCTGAACCCGGCAGGCAAGACATCAAAGCTCCGGGACCAAGGCCTCTTCTTATTGCCTTCAGCCACTTCTTGCTTGACAAGGGCCAAGGGGTCGCAATATCTCAAGTCCAGGCAACCATTTTATCCATAATGAAAGAGGGGAGCGGGTGAAGCGATCATAACGACGCTCAGCGGGATAGAGCTATTCCGCCGTGCCTGGGGTCTAAGGCCTGCCCCATTACTGACCCCACTCAATAACTGGTTTTCATTATCACGGGGGAACAAAAAAATAAGCGTGAATCAAAAGGAGGTGGAAAGAGCATTTGAAAGACATTGAAGCTCCGGCCTCCTCCTGTGGCTCCTATAGGGGTTTCATTTCATCTCTCTCTGGGGCTTCCTCTCCTCACATCAGGACCTGTTTAGTTTCAGCTGTCAGTAGGAGGTCAACTGCAGGGAAGTGCGTGGCCCCCGGGGTCCGACATTGGACAGTGACTAAGGAATGAGGCCAGAAAATCATATGGATTTAACGCCCTCATAAATCCAAAAATGTTAAAGAGCTTCAGCTTGAATAGAAATGTTTCTATAGGGCAGTAGGTCATAGGAGGAAAGGCAAGTAGCAAGATGAATACAAATGTGGCCTCACAACTAATATAATGTTTCGCTGCCGGGGTCACTGACCCTAGGACACATCTTTCTGGTTCTCTACTCCTACCCTGGGCTGTGCACAGTAGCATTAAAGTTAGACTCTAGGGCAGGAGCACAGCCCACTCCCAACGGACCCCTTGGAAAGAAATAAGCACTAGAATACTACCCCATAGTTATATGCAATACCCATACCCACCCATCTCCAACCAAGACCAAGCCCAACCCATGGCAAGCCGTCATTATGCCACTGATCCACAGCTTTAGGGCCCCACATTACTGGTCTGAGGGAAATGATTATAATTACTGGGATGGGGGCCTAAAAAAATTGGCCTTTTCTTGGTCATTGGTGGGAAACATAGGAGACATGGGCTCAACTATGGCCTTCAAAAGAGGCCTGCACTGAAGAAGGATGCAGTATGGGCAGACTGCAGTCAAGTTTGGGTATCAGGTTTTGGCTAATAGGTTTGGCAGTGGGGCAATAACCTTATCCCCCCTATGGGGGGGGCAGGACCCTCCCAAGTTGGAAAATGTTTAATACAAACCTCCATTTTTGCAGTTGGCTCACCTGAATGTATATTTGCACCTCCAGAAGTTTCACTTTGGAAGAAGTGCCAGCTGCCGAGGCCGGAGATAGGCCTAACTAGGAATGTAGTAGAGTTAAGGAAGGTTAACTGAGGTAAAGCAACCTGAAGCGCTGAACTGGTAAGGTACAGAAAACCAGGAAAACTGGTCCCTTAATAGTGGAGAAAATAGCATTAAACAACCCTGTATATAAAGGAATGAGATGATAAGGCAAGGGGGTAATTATGTGAGCACAGCAATCCCTTAAAGGCATATTGTAAGATTTATTACCATTGGACAGATGTCAACAACTTCTATGATGAAGCTTTTAACTACTACATCTCTGCTCTTGTGCCCCTCACCCCACCCACCAAGCTAAACTTTATATGCTTATTAAAGGGCTAATTTCTCTGGAATGCAGGTAAACTGATGCCGATTGGCTCTCTCCTGAAAGGTAAAGCGGGGTCGATCCGTTTTAAACCCAGCGCCAGATCTCCATCCTGACGTCGCGCTCCCCGCAGGATTACAGACTTGCTTGCATTCGCAACTTTCTGCTATTAATATTTCCAATGAAATTTGCCATTTAATATCTGACAAATGTGCAAATAAACGGATCCGGCCTCCTATAGGAAGGCATTATATTTCCTCGGCCTCGTGTGTAATTGAAACAAATTGCTCATGGTTTGGCTGGGGTGCAGCTCGGACTATGTGCTGAGTGGCTGGAAATGCAGCAGAGGGAAGGGAATTCCTCGGGAAATGGGGCTGATTGTGTTTGGAGACTGGTATCAGTTACTTCCAGTGTCTTGGGCAATGACAGGATAGATATGCTTAGACAGATAAAAGTTTCAGCAACTCCCTGCACCCTTCCGACAGCTTTCAGGTGTTGGGCAGTCAATACCTACATGCAAGATATTACAATTCCCCTTGAGGAGTATGGGTTTCTGTATCACATTTCTATACATTTTAGTAACATACATTGTATTCCTTCACATAAGTACAACAAAAATGTTGCATATCTATGGTCTGATCAGTTTGAGTCTGGAAGGATTCAGTATGTTTGAGTCTATATTTCTGGATCTTTGGCTTATAGAAAGTTTACGTTGGCTGCACTTTCCTTTGTCTAACAGGGTGACATGATCTGTAACGGGACTACACTGACCTCTGCTGGCACTAAAGGTACAACACATGCAACATGGCATTGCTTCCATCAGCTACAGCTGTACATTTCCACTACTACTTAGTTTGCTTCATGGCACTATAAGAACTAATTGACAAAATGTGCAGATTTTGTTACTCAAATTATATAATTATCAAGGACACTGGGACAAATAGTTCCAGGGGTACCCAGGGCACAAATAAGCACTCACCCCAAATCCCCCCTAACTGGCCTTCAGGCTGGGCCCCCTTAGCCCATAACAAGGTTACAGATATATAGAAACATTGGGGTAACAGTCACCTTGCTATAGTTCCAGGGGTACCCAGGGCACAAATAAGCACTCACCCCAAATCCCCCCCTAACTGGCCTTCAGGCTGGGCCCCCTTAGCCCATAACAAGGTTACAGATATATAGAAACATTGGGGTAACAGTCACCCTGCTATAGTTCCAGGGGTACCCAGGGCACAAATAAGCACTCACCCCAAATCCCCCCTAACTGGCCTTCAGGCTGGGCCCCCTTAGCTCATAACAAGGTTACAGATATATAGAAACATTGGGGTAACAGTCACCCTGCTATAGTTCCAGGGGTACCCAGGGTACAAATAAGCACTCACCCCAAATCCCCCCCTAACTGGCCTTCAGGCTGGGCCCCCTTAGCCCATAACAAGGTTACAGATATATAGAAACATTGGGGTAACAGTCATCCTGCTATACTTCCAGGGGTACCCAGGGCAGAAATAAGCACTCACCCCAAATCCCCCCCTAACTGGCCTTCAGGCTGGGCCCCCTTAGCTCATAACAAGGTTACAGATATATAGAAACATTGGGGTAACAGTCACCCTGCTATAGTTCCAGGGGTACCCAGGGTACAAATAAGCACTCACCCCAAATCCCCCCCTAACTGGCCTTCAGGCTGGGCCCCCTTAGCCCATAACAAGGTTACAGATATATAGAAACATTGGGGTAACAGTCATCCTGCTATACTTCCAGGGGTACCCAGGGCACAAATAAGCACTCACCCCAAATCCCCCCTAACTGGCCTTCAGGCTGGGCCCCCTTAGCCCATAACAAGGTTACAGATATATAGAAACATTGGGGTAACAGTCACCCTGCTATAGTTCCAGGGGTACCCAGGGCACAAATAAGCACTCACCCCAAATCCCCCCCTAACTGGCCTTCAGGCTGGGCCCCCTTAGCCCATAACAAGGTTACAGATATATAGAAACATTGGGGTAACAGTCATCCTGCTATACTTCCAGGGGTACCCAGGGCACAAATAAGCACTCACCCCAAATCCCCCCCTAACTGGCCTTCAGGCTGGGCCCCCTTAGCCCATAACAAGGTTACAGATATATAGAAACATTGGGGTAACAGTCACCCTGCCTCGACTGGAACTCATACGACATACATTCATTTCCATGCAGACACATCTCTATAGAGAAAAGAAACAGAAAGGTCCATTTTTGGCCCAACTCAAGAGGCTTCCCACAGGGAAACACATTTATAACGGGCTGGTATCCAGAAGAGGTTCTTCTCAGGCAACACCAGACCACACACACA
The DNA here is from genome assembly GCF_000004195.4 of Xenopus tropicalis. Taxonomy (NCBI): domain Eukaryota; kingdom Metazoa; phylum Chordata; class Amphibia; order Anura; family Pipidae; genus Xenopus; species Xenopus tropicalis. Next base: position 132,349,745 of record NC_030684.2, on the reverse strand, counting down.
ACCCGTTCAATGGGAGGAACATCTGGCCTGTCGATTTCTCCAAAACGAACAAACACAAATCTTAGACAAACACCGGGATCCAACACGGATACATTCACACGAGCAGATCTAATAAAAAGGGGCTTGTCACCTTCCAATGGAATTTTTTTTTAGCAAATCCCAGATCACTCCCACGCTTTTAAAGAACTACAGAACCAGGTATGGCTGCATTATGTATACGGATAAAGATTTGTGATTGGCTGTCTGGCAAAAACCCTAATGAGCACATCATTCCCTGAGTGTGCCCATTACACCTGCACCAAGGGAATAAAAACTCATTGCTCGGCTAAATGTTGCCAATTTATTGTGCAGCCAATAAACCAAGAGATAAATATGTCCACAGATCTATGGGGAATACCCAATGCATCCCTGGCTCGTTATTGGCAATGCCCATATCACTGCTGAACATGGCCCGCTGCCAATTCTCTCTCCCATTCCACTTCTATAACACGGTACAGCTCCATGGTGGTCTTGGCATCTTCTACTGACGAATGCCCATGGCTGCCAGTCTGCAATAGAGAAATAAAGAATGATGAGTATTGAGATGGAGGTGTTACCAGTTTAAATTGCTTGGTGTAGCCTGTTATACCGGTTATAGGGCTATGGGAAGCAGCTGGACATGTGTCTGATAATAAAAACTAAAGTGCCTCTTTACTATTAACGATTATGGTATGAAAACTACTGTGTGCCCATGGCTTCACTGCATGACACAAACGTAAAAGGGAATATTACGGTCACATTTAGGGTGAGGACACACTGGGCTACTAGTAGCAGCTATTTTTCAAGGTTACTAAAGGCCAGAAAATCCCCTGCCATAGACAATACTGAGAATTGCCTCTGCTAAAACACACAGAGACATTTATGAGTAAATGATCAGCATTGTCTTTTTTAGTAGCAGCGACAAGTAGCTGCTACTAGTAGCTCTGTGTGTCTTCACCCTTAGAGGTCTGTTTCTGATAACAAAATACATAAAAGACTGAGCCTTTGCTGAACTTACCTGGATATCTTTGTGCAGAAGCAGCTTGGAGAGTCTCTTGAGTGAGGCGACTTCTTTTTCTGGGAGCCCAGCTTTGCGGTTCAGGAGAGGGATCTTCGAGGTGTCCCGGGTCATTTCCTGGGGGTGGAAATAATTGAGGGCCTTGTAGTCATTGTGGATAGCGTGTCCGACCACTACTTTCCCATTGAGGATTTTAAGTATCTGAAAGAGAAAATAAAAGGTGCAAATAAATTCTCTTATATGTTCATTCAGAGAGCTGGAACCTCAGTGTTTTCCTGGTGACAAGACTCCTTTGGCTAATTACTGGTTTTAACCAGTAACCAGTGGGAACCAATTGTTATGGATAACAGGCTGAGGACAAATTTGTCTCTTATATCCATATATAACATATCCACATTTTATTCTCTGGCTGGAATGTACCACTGAGTATGTTAGCAGGTGGAACTGTTATGTTTAGGACTTTAATCCTACAATTTCAATCTGAATATTAGTTTTAGATCGTTGTATTAAAATGTACAATCGATACCCAAATGTTCCCACTAAAATCTAAACGTGTATGGCTTTATACAGATTGCTCAAGCTGAACCAATCCCCTCACAGCTTACTTAGAAACAGGATAGTAACCAATGCAGTAACACAACATAGTCTGCTTGGTTTGTATGAAGACTAGTAATGCAATAAGGTATCAGAGAAGGCTTATAGCGAGCATATGTATTTGGCCTGGGGTTCCATTGCTATAAACATGGTGTGCACATCCCTGCACCCAATAATCTGCAATGTATTTATTACTGATAGCTTCCCCTCATTCATTACTGCATTACTTGCCCTCACACAGCTCAGCTGGTAACTGCAGTCTTTAAAAACACAGGTATAGGAACTGTCATCCGGACACTCATGATCCAGAAAGCACTGAATTCCACCAATAAATTCCATTTGAGCTAATAATTTACATTTTTAAAAATGATTACCTTTTTCTCTATTATAAAGCAGAACTTTATATTTGATCCCAAATAAACTTCATGAATCCATATTGGTGGCCAAACAATCCTATGGGGTTTTTCTCATGGTGAAATGATTTCTTTTTACTAGGCCTACAGTATGGAGATCCAAATTATGGAAAGATCAGTGTAAAACTGAAGGTACCAAGCACTCTGGATTACAGGTATGGGACCAGTTATCCAGAGTGATTGGTACCTTTGGTTTTACAGCAAGCAGCTAGGCAATACTGAATTGTCTGCAAGGATTGGACTAGAGATCAGAAGGTGGAAAATGGCACAGATAATATAGTTTTTGAAAAGGATAAAGAAGGGGAAATCAGTCATGAATGGGTAGGCAGAAGACATACATGCAGAAATAGATTCCCAGAAGAAAATAGACAAGACATTTTTTTTGACTGGTAAAATGTAACAGTAATTCCCGTTAAAAGGGAGAGAGCACAGAAAGCAGATGGGTGAGATTTTTAAATAATAAAGACGATTTATAAAAATGTTTTTTTTCTGACAGGGGACAGTTCATATTCAGACTACTGCCTGAAGGTGAACATCCTCTTTAAATATTAGATTAAGTATGATATCTGAATTCCAGGGCTGTGGAGTCGGAGTCATGTAGTTGGAGTCGGAAGCAATTTTGGGTCGGAGTATTAAGTAGGACTCCATAGCCCCGGCAGGGCTCTGGAGCTAATTTGGGTAGCTGGAGTCAGGCACGGTATAAATTGAGGAGTCAAAGGATTTTTGTACCAACTCCACAGCCCTGCTGAACTCCAATTCTTCCTGTTCCAAACCTACTTTGTAAAATTTGCCTACTTGTGTCTGTAAGTTACCTTCCCATCTAGATTGTAAGCTCAACGGGGCAGGGACCTCCATCCTCTTGTGTCTTTGACTCTTACCCTCCCATATAGATTGTAAGCTCAACGGGGCAGGGACCTCCATCCTCTTGTGCCTTTGACTCTTACCCTCCCATATAGATTGTAAGCTCTACGGGGCAGGGACCTCCATCCTCTTGTGTCTTTGACTCTTACCCTCCCATATAGATTGTAAGCTCTACGGGGCAGGGACCTCCATCCTCTTGTGTCTTTGACTCTTACCCTCCCATATAGATTGTAAGCTCTACGGGGCAGGGACCTCCATCCTCTTGTGCCTTTGACTCTTACCCTCCCATATAGATTGTAAGCTCTACGGGGCAGGGACCTCCATCCTCTTGTGCCTTTGACTCTTACCCTCCCATATAGATTGTAAGCTCTACGGGGCAGGGACCTCCATCCTCTTGTGCCTTTGACGCTTAAATTATTGCAACTATATCTTTTATTTGTGTTTTTTGTAATACTTTGTATTTATCTATTATCTTGTACAGCGCTGCGTACAATAAAGATATACATTATTGCTAGGATCACTGTTTCCAGCAACTATATTTACTGTGTTTTAATAGAGCATTATATTCAGACCCTATTAGAACTATCTGCTATCTCCTTTCCCTGCAAAACCTGACATTAACTGTGCCAACACCCCCCTCCCCACCAAAAGAAATGAATTTATCAATTTCCAAACCTCTTTCTGTGCAACATCAAAAGGAGTGGCGTTCCTCAGGTGCTCTCTTCTGATTCCACTCCATCTAGTCCTATAATCAGTCACGGGGCTTTTGGGTTTAATGTATTTGTCGTACATCACATCCCCAAACCAGTTTACGATGCTGCAACGGGCCAGGTTGCTGACTCTTCCGTTCGGCCCAGTGCCCACCATTTCACAGTCTATGGCTACGGCTTTGCGAGATGGCACTGCTGAAGAAGGAAGGCCGCTATCAAACTCATTTAAAACACTGTCCTGGGGCTGCCCTGGGAAAATGGGGACCTTTGCGTTGAGGGTATGCCCATTCACCCTTGCTGGTTCTGATGAGCCCGGGCCCTTAAAACTGGCCTTTGTTGTTTCCTTTGGCGTAAAAGTAGCCGAACGGGAATGATGAGGACCGGAGCTGAAATGGTTAATCAGGGTATTAGACTGAACTGGCTTTCCTTGATGTTTGATAGGCGCTCCTTGCTGGTGAAAACCATTAAAGACGGTGCTGCTTTTTGTTGCATTAGACCTATTAAACTGGTTCCAGGTCCCACCTTGTTCCCCTTCTTTCTTGCCTTGTGCCCACGACTTGGCCTGGTGCCCCGGGGCGCTGTTTGGCACAGGCCGGTTTGGTCTCGGAGGGCACTGCTTTTGCTTCAGCAGACCTTTCCTCTCCAAGTACTTCCTTCGCTTGTTGAAGCGTTCATGCTTCTTGTTGGTGTATTCAGCCTTTCCAGAAGGCTGGCTGGCACCCACATTCAGGTTTAAAAGCAGGTCCGACATGGCCGACTCGTAACGCGGGACGGGGTTTATAAAAAACTATGTAAAAATAAACAATTGCATAGTCCCAGACTTCTTACTCTTGCATATAAAACATCCCGTGGGTGGAGCGAGAGAGAAAATCATCTCCTTGCCTATAAAGATAAGAAAACAAATGTATCAATAGAACTTTATGTATATTTAATATTACGTTTATTGTATTAATGGTGCCAGGATACTGGGCCCTAGCACAATGTTACACCGTACATACCCTCAAAAGTAAACATATCTTATATATATATATATATATATAGTTATCATGCTGTGTAAAAGGTGAAGTGAAGTATTAACGGTGATGTTGCCCAGGGCAACCAATCAGCAATTAGATTTCAACAGTTAGAAAACCAAAGCAAAGCATCTGATTGGCTGCTATGAGCAACATCACTGATAATGTTTTACTCCACTTTTTACACAGCATGATAAATATACCCCTGAATGTCCAAGACCATCTATTTATAAGATTTCAAGGAGACCATGGAGCTAATATACTGACATAGCTGCTAAAATGAACCAGTGCATTACCCTTGATTTTTACACTCAACATCCAAAAAACAAATGTTCTATAAAGCTACAGTCACCGCTACTTTGTACAGGTATGGGACCTGTTGTCAAGAATGCTTAGGACCTGGGGATTTCCGGAAAAGGGATCTTTCTGTAATTTGGATCTCCATAACTTAAGTCTGCTAAAAATAATTCAAATATTGAATAAACCCAATAGGATTGTTCTGCCCCCAATAATGGGTAATTATATCTTAGTTGGGATCAAGTACAGGTACTGTTTTATTATTACAGAGAAAAGGGAATCATTTAACCATTAAATAAACCCAATAGGGCTGTTCTGCCCCCAATAAGGAGTAATTATATCTTAGTTGGGATCAAGTACAGGTACTGTTTTATTATTACAGAGAAAAGGGAATCATTTAACCATTAAATAAACCCAATAGGGCTGTTCTGCCCCAATAAGGGGTAATTATATCTTAGTTGGGATCAATTACAGGTACTGTTTTATTATTACAGAGAAAAGGGAATCATTTAACCATTAAATAAACCCAATAGGGCTGTTCTGCCCCCAATAAGGGGTAATTATATCTTAGTTGGGATCAAGTACAGGTACTGTTTTATTATTACAGAGAAAAGGGAATCATTTAACCATTAAATAAACCCAATAGGGCTGTTCTGCCCCAATAAGGGGTAATTATATCTTAGTTGGGATCAAGTACAGGTACTGTTTTATTATTACAGAGAAAAGGGAATCATTTAACCATTAAATAAACCCAATAGGGCTGTTCTGCCCCCAATAAGGGGTAATTATATCTTAGTTGGGATCAAGTACTGGTACTGTTTTATTATTACAGAGAAAAAATTGAATTATTTGCTTATAATGGAGTCTATGGGAGATGGCCTTTCCGTAATTCGGAACTGGATAACAGGTTTCTGGTTTTCCCATACCTGTATTGCTTATTTTTATATTAAAGCCCTCTCCTATTTGTATTCCAGCCTCTCATTTAAAATCATTTCCTGGTTGCTAAGGCAATGTGGACCATGGCAACCAAATAGTTGCTGAAATTCCAAACTGCAGAGGTGCCGAATAGAAAGCTAAATACCTCAAAAACCATAAATAATAAAAAAAAAAATGAAACCCAACTGCATATTGTCTCAGAATATCACTCTCTACATGATGCTAAAAGTTAATTCTAGAATAGTGGTGATATTGAGACACAATAAAAGTGGAGATAGATTTGTCGGATTTTCCACCTAATTCACAAACCTCTATCTCTACTTTTGTGACTTTGTCTTTTAAACAGACAGTTTTCAGAGTTTGTCGTTTTTCCGACATTTTTTTATGAATTTGCCTTTAGCTCTTAGTAAATCTGTCGGTGCCCCCAAACCCAGTCCCACAGCTACAGGAGCCTTGGGGTAAGGATTTTACCAGCAGGATTTTGCATTTCATATGCCATTTGTCATTTCACTTTGGGGCATTTCCTGAGGGGTAATTTTAGTTTGCCCGGGGAAACTATACATCAAGCTGGGTTTTTTATGTTTAATATATTTCTGTGTAATGTCACTTCTGTAACAAATTCAGCCCACACACCAACATGCCCGGTGAATAGAGGTCCCACAGGACTAGGGCCCACTGGGTTTTTATCCAGTGCCCTATTGGGCCAGTCCAACCCTGTACCCCAATATCCCAGTGTGGGTGCCAGTGTGTATGTGCCACCAAGATGGCTGCTGGGAACAGGTGGGGGCCAATGCGGTCAGGCAGCTCTGTAGTTCAGGACATGCTATGATAAGACATGCAGAGATAAGTTGGGGCAAATGTCAGTGAAGTGATTAAAGAGGGGGCACTGCTGCTGCTAAAACTAAACATTTGCCTGGGAGGCTTTACTTTTCCTTTTAATAAAAATGTTTACAATATATTCACTCAAAATGTTATTATTGCCTCATTGATTAAGCTAAAACTAGCGTAACCATGCAAATGTGAGGGGAAAACTTATATATAAGATATAAATTAAAAAATTTTTAATCACTGTTTTACTTGTTTATAAAATGTTAATGAGGCTTTTTGCACCTATTGTTCTAGGGTGAGACAGAAACTTGTCCCCTAACAATAGGCTGCTAATCCCCATTACTGATCCCCCATCCCATGTTACTGATCCCCCAATGGGGCCCCTACCTTAGGTGTGAAGTGGAGACTGGGTGAAACCAAACAAAACAGAAGAGCTTAGAATTGATCTGACAGTTAGATTGAGCTTTACTCCATTTTGAAAATGTCGTTAAAACGTAGTAATAAATGTCGTTTAAACGGCAAATTCACAAAAGTGTCTGTAAACTGTCTTTCTTTCACCAAAAACGGCGGTTGAGTCGGAATTTAGGCGGATTTCTGTTTGTGAATCTGGAGAAAGTGTTTTCCACCACTTTTACTCCAAATAAGGTCTACCTCCACTTTTGTGAATCCCCCCCCCCCCCCCTAAAGTGTTGTCCCTCTTATAGAAGTTCTCCTTGTCAGGGGAGTATAACACAACAGGAGGCTATGGGGATAGAGACTAGGGATAATGGATCTTAAGGCAAGAGTGAAACTGCAAGCTGCCTATGTAACAGCATTAAAACAATGATACACTCACATAAAATGAATGCAAGTGGCGCATAAATGTAGGTGTTTGGTTTGGTGGCCTAATGCCGTAAAGCAATAACCGATTACACTGGCACAGAGCCTCGCCTTCTGGCTGGGAAACGAAACTAACGGCACACAGAGAGAATGGGGACTAGAGAGCGGCCGAAGGGAAGGCAATTCGGAGCTATATCAGTCGGGACAATGGGGCATTCGGAGACCAGACTAGTAATCGGGAGGCCCAACAGGGTTAGGAAGCCAAGTAATGTCGGTAAGCGCCACAGGGAAGGCAAAAACCAGCGCACACAGGGGGACCACTAACTCACCTCGCTTACGGGCTGAAGCGGAAAGGAAACTGTGAACCAACTTCCGGGTTGTGACGTCACTCTCCATAGCAACCGAGAGCGGAGTACTGCAACTATGGCGGGGCTGCCAACTCTCTCCAAATCCCTTACAGACACGTTGTGGGCACTAGCACTGAGCCCCAAACGTCCGGGGTGCGCCGTTTAGTTAATAAGCCGCGGCACCGTAGCTCCGCGAATTTCCCATAGGGCCTCACGCTTGATCACATGTGTGCGTCAGGTCACGGCTGTGCGTCAGACTCACGCACTGCTGGAATGACGCATGCGCGGTAAGGTAGCGGAGTTCGGAGCTAAAGTAAGGGAAATTGGCTCTGTGACAGACTAGTCTCGGTGAGTTCTTTGAGGGACGCTGGGTATTTACACAGGTTGTAGTTACAGTCGTACTGTGGGGTTTATTTACGGTTGTGTCTAGTTCCAAGTTGGTAATGGAACAGATTAGGAAATAGATCTTTTAATATAGAGGGGCTAACTTCTAGTGGTAAAAGGAGCAGTAATATAAACTATACAATTTGTATATATATATATATATATATATATATATATAATTTCCTAGTTGGTAATAGAACAGTGTATCTTTACATATAAGGAAACAGACATTTTGAAATAGACTATATTCTAGTTGGAAAAGGAATACTAATAGAAACTAGACAATATATATTTATATATAGTCCCACCAAACTGGAATATATTCCAGTTTGGTGGGACTATATATATATATATATATATAGATAGATAGATAGATAGATAGATATTCCAGTTTGGTGGTATTATATATAAATATATATATATAGGAATAGAAGTCACTGGCACTCACGTGTAAAGCACAAATTCTGCCTGGGTGCAGTGTCCAAAATCCGGACACAGAATAGAAAATAAAGAAGCCGCTCTCACAGGACTTATGTGAAAAAATAGAGATTCCTTTAATGAATGGTGGACTGACGTTTAGGCTGAACACCTCAGCCTTTCTCAAAGTCTCAATATATATATATAGATATATATTCCAGTTTGGTGGTACTATATATAAATATATAGATAGATAGATAGATATTCCAGTTTGGTGGTACTATATATAAATATATATATATAGATAGATAGATATATATTCCAGTTTGGTGGGACTATATATATATATATATAGATAGATAGATAGATAGATAGATAGATATTCCAGTTTGGTGGTATTATATATAAATATATATATATATATAGATATATATTCCAGTTTGGTGGTACTATATATAAATATATATATATATAGATAGATAGATATATATTCCAGTTTGGTGGTACTATATATAAATAGATAGATAGATATTCCAGTTTGGTGGTATTATATATAAATATAGATAGATAGATAGATAGATAGATAGATAGATATTCCAGTTTGGTGGTACTATATATAAATATATATATATAGATAGATAGATATTCCAGTTTGGTGGGACTATATATATATATATATATATATAGATAGATAGATAGATAGATAGATAGATAGATATTCCAGTTTGGTGGTATTATATATAAATATATATAGATAGATAGATATTCCAGTTTGGTGGTACTATATATAAATATATATATATAGATAGATAGATATATATTCCAGTTTGGTGGTACTATATATAAATAGATAGATAGATATTCCAGTTTGGTGGTATTATATATAAATATAGATAGATAGATAGATATTCCAGTTTGGTGGTACTATATATAAATATATATATATAGATAGATAGATATTCCAGTTTGGTGGTACTATATATAAATATATATATATAGATAGATAGATATATATTCCAGTTTGGTGGTACTATATATAAATATATAGATAGATAGATATTCCAGTTTGGTGGGACTATATATAAATATATATATATATATATAGATATTCCAGTTTGGTGGTATTATATATAAATATATATAGATAGATATTCCAGTTTGGTGGTACTATACATAAATATATATATATATATATATAACAAAAGAAAAAGTGGATGCCGCACTCACAGGTCTTAATGAAAATAAAGAAAATTTATTGTGTCAGACACATTTTCTTTATTTTCATTAAGACCTGTGAGTGCGGCATCCACTTTTTCTTTTATTCTATATGATTTTGTATACTGCACCCAGGCACCTGTGTCCTTATAGAAACGTGAGTGCCTGCTTCTCCTCTTTTTGATATATAGATAGATAGATATATATTCCAGTTTGGTGAGAGTCTTTAACAAGCCACTTAATATAATATAGTCTGTTAAGTATTCATTCTGGAGGTATAGTTTTCCTTTAAAAAGAGTATTCAAAATGATATGATAAAGTTGCAGATCTATATTAAATGAAAAAAAAAAATCAACATTTTATTTCCACTCATTACAACATTATTAAAAACATAATACAAAAAAATATGAAATTGTGAATGTTTCCTCTCCCTTTCACTCCATTTAGTATTTCTAGTGTAGTTGTGGGAATAGTCTATTTCCTAGTGGGAAACACGTTATTCGAAGAAGGCGCCAAATAGGCTCTGAATGTCGAGTTTTGGAGACGGTCACATGTTCAGGCGTCACTCGCTGCCATTAGTAACTGGGAACTAGTAGCGTGTCAGTCTGCTGGGGGCTTTCCATGCCAGCAATGAGAGCAGAGACTTTCACTTTCTTGTTTCAGCTATAAATCATGTAAGGCCTTTTATTGTAATCTTAGTTCTGTCTAGGAGAAGAATCCTTAACCCATGAACAGAAAATATACATCTGTATTACATTTCCACCCATATTTAGAGCTTTGAAAGCCCTAATACAAAGTGTTCTGCAGCTCAGGTACTTGTGTCACTAGGCTGCTGTAAAGCAGTGCTGTGATGATGGAGATTTTAGTAGCCCCGCCCCTGTAATGTACTGTCTAGAAATTATGTTGCATGAGGGTTTAGTTTCCCTTTATCACCAAGCACCTGTTCCTATTCTGACTTCACAGGAGTATTTGTTGTATAATATTTAATTTGCTTTTGTGTTATTTTACTAGCTTATACATCATCCTGTACTGAGAACCTTGAGCAAATCAAATTTCTTAATACTTAACTTTAAAATGAACACATCAAGCCATACCTTTGAATTTGCATGATTCCATCAGCCACCTGAGGGGCTTTGATAAGTCGCAGTCTTTCTTTGCCGTCCCCCTAAATTCATGTGAACATAGCCTTGTCTGCCCAGCCTCGTAGCAATCGGTAGGCAACACAATAGCAGGTCTCCCTGACACCTTTCTTGAATTTGGATTCATTGGCCAGCTAATATGCATTATACAGTGAGAGGCAGAGGGTTCTGACACCACAAATACAATAAAGGCAAAACAAAGCAATGCATCCTTCTAAAAAGCCACTTATCTCAGTTATTGGCTGCTTTGTATGTAAATCTGTATGTTCATTGTATATGCCCATTTATTGTGCAGCGCTGTGGAATATGTTGGTGCTTTCTAAATCCATAATACTAAAGGCTGTGAGAGATATTCATTTTCTATTTCTATTGTTTTACAGCATCAATATCATGTCCAGCCTCAAGTCCTTAACTCCGCTCCAGCAAAAGCAGCTTGCCGAATATATTGCCAGGGTTTTGTCTGTTTATGGTTTCATCACAGATTCCTACATTATTGTAAGTATCCCTCCCTGTATCATTCTGCCTCGTGTATTCAATATACAGACAGAACCCTCATGTAAGAGGAATGCTTGTATCGCTATAATTACACACAGCACTGTATCTTTATATTGCCATTTATATCCTACAGGAATTTTTCACCGACAACCTGTGGGAGCAACTTCCAGAATCCTGGAGAAAGGCCCTGTCGGATCTTTCATCCCCTGAATTAGCTGAGCAGCTGCTGTCTAATGGAGGGAGAGATTCTATCAGGTAAGGGGCTGTTTAAAAATATTATATTCAAGTGCTTGACACTCTAAATAAATGTTCTGTTTTTACAAGCCTTGGTACAGGGGGAGCAAACATTACATTAGCTGCTTACTATGATTGGCTAGATAATAAATAAGCTAAAGGCTGCCATGTTCTTTGTATCAGGAGTCCGGATAGAGACTCCAGAAAGATACAGAGTATAAATCACCCTTTGCATCCAGGCTGGTTCTGGTGACCCATTGTAGTACTGAATTGTAGTATCTTAAAGGAACAGTAACACAAACAAATTGAAGTATTTTTTAAGTAATTTAAATATAAAATGGAAAAAGTTGTGTGTTTGCTTTAGCTACTATACATTATATAAACAAAGCTGTTATGTGTCCAGGAAGGAAGCTGTTATGTGGCAATTCAAGCTAGAAAAAAGGAGAAAAGGCACTGTTTGCACAGAAGATAACAGATAAGCTCTGTAGAATACAATGGGACTCTACACAGTTTATCAGTTATCTGCTGTAACCTGTGCCTTTTCTCCTTTTTTAATTTGAATGGCTGCCCCCAGCTTGGTTAATAGGGTTTCTGTAGCAAACGCACATCTTTTACCAGTGCAGGGCAATAGTAAAAAATATTATAATTACTTTGATACACATTCATTTTTTTGGTGTTACTGTTCCTTTAATCTTTTGTGGTGGGGCTTTAGTTACCCTTTAGAATAGTGAAACAATGCCTGGGTGCCTTGTATAGCTGCAGTCCGTCAGAGACAGTATACATTGAATGAAAGCCGTGCTACAATGTTGTTTTCCAGTTACAGGTCAGTATGGCCGCTGAGCCTGTTAGCGCTGAAGGCGACGGCACACTGCCTGGCGTTTCCCAGGATTCCTGTGAATGAGGCGGCCAACAAAAACCATAAAAGGCCGGAGGAATTTTGTGAAAATCACTGCCAGAGCAACAAGCTGGATCCTCTCTTCCGGAAGCATGTGAAGCCGAAAAAACAGCACGAAATCCGGCAGCTGGGCAAGGTGAGAATTTACATGCTACTCAGCTCAGACAGCAGTCTGGGAATATGTGCTATTGGTTTTTGTTTTTAACCCTTTATACAAACATTGAAACGTTGACCCGTTATACAAGTTTAAAAATAGTACGACTTCATGATTTTCCTTAGCTTACCAAGGTAAATTCTGTATGTATGCATGGGCTGCTACTCTTTATTCACCCACTTAGCCCAGTCCCTCCATAAAGCTCCAAATAAACTGGAAACTCAAACAGGGGATTAGCCGCCGTGTACGCTTACATCAACAAAGCGCTGTTGGTATATTTGCCGAGCACTCAGGCATTCCCTTGTCATTACACACACGTGCAGGGCTGTTTTGTGCCCTGAGGCTACTTTTTCTCTGTAATAATAAAACAGTACCTGTACTTGATCCCAACTAAGATATAATTACCCCTTATTGGGGGCAGAACAGCCCTATTGGGTTTATTTAATGGTTAAATGATTCCCTTTTCACTGTAATAATAAAACAGTACCTGTACTTGATCCCAACTAAGATATAATTACCCCTTATTGGGGCAGAACAGCCCTATTGGGTTTATTTCATGGTTAAATGATTCCCTTTTCTCTGTAATAATAAAACAGTACCTGTACTTGATCCCAACTAAGATATAATTACCCCTTATTGGGGGCAGAACAGCCCTATTGGGTTTATTTCATGGTTAAATGATTCCATTTTCTCTGTAATAATAAAACAGTACCTGTACTTGATCCCAACTAAGATATAATTACCCCTTATTGGGGCAGAACAGTCCTATTGGGTTTATTTAATGGTTAAATGATTCCCTTTTCTCTGTAATAATAAAACAGTACCTGTACTTGATCCCAACTAAGATATAATTACCCCTTATTGGGGGCAGAACAGCCCTATTGGGTTTATTTCATGTTTAAATGATTCCCTTCTCTGGCCTATATAGTAGAGGGTAGTGCTCCTCTATGTATAGAGTGGGGCTAAAGGGAGACCATTATTTTTGTTACTGTGCCAGATTTCTTCTGCCCCTGCAGCTGGTGAGGATACTGAGTGAAGTAACCGGATGTGAGCAAGTGGTGGACATCGGCTCTGGCCAGGTAATGATAAATGGGCAGACAAAAAAAGGGATAAAGGCCACACTTCCCCATGGTTAAAGTCAGTCCTTTATGTTGTAGTTAAATAGGTGGCTGCTGTGGGGCCCAAAATGCATTTTGGAGTGGTAAGCCCTAAATTATAGGACTTCCCACAATGCCTTTCATTTTCTGTATTTATCAAGCGACATAATTACAGAAGGGTGCAAGTTATTGTGTTCATGCAAATATCTATGGGTCTTTGCTGGAGGGGGGAGACTGTATTTCTAATACATTGTGTTTATAACCTGGCAAGAAGAAAAAATTTAACTTTACATACGAAATAAACATTTTACATTTTTCAATTTATATAAATGAGTTACTGTCCCCAGCAATTAGGGTGAAGACACACAGAGCTACTAGTAGCAGCTACTTGTCACGGCTACTAAAATAGACAATGCTGATCATTTACTGCTAATTGTCTCTATGTGTGTTTTAGCAGAGGCAATTCTCAGTATTGTCTATGGCACGGTGTTTTCTGGCATTTAGTAGCCATGAAAAAGTAGCCGCTACTAGTAGCTCAGTGTGCCTTCACCCTTAGACAGCAGTAGCTGGGGCCACGATGATCGAAATCTGGCTGGAAATTGCCCAGATATCAGTCGGGCAGGTTTGATTCTATGAGGAACACATCTGACAGGCCTGGATGTCTCTCTGTATGATATTATCATTAGCTCCATGTCAGTGATTGGATCAGCCCAATCTGGACTAGCACGGGGGTGGCCAAATGGGGCCCAGATCTGCTTGTTTGGCAACCTTGCAAAATGAGTGGCATTGATTGCTCAATGGTTCTCACTGATTTCTTTTTATCCCATATACCTCCAGGGCCACTTATCGCGGTTCTTGTCCTTTGGCCAAGGTCTCTCTGTTACAGCGGTGGAGGCTGACAAACATCTGGTTACAATGGCTGCCAAGTTTGACCATGACTTGATGTACATGTTAGAGAAAAAGGTAAGTAAATGCAGAAAGTGGATCTGAATCATATTCAGCTTTCATGCAGGGAAAGCTACCAAACAATAGCTCTCTATAGCACCACAAACCTGGCTCATTGCCTCCCTTGAGTCTTTCAGACAAATGCCATGACTTGCTATTCTGATATATGTAGAATCCCTACCATAAAACTCTGAACTCAGTTCATCATCTTTACAGTACTAATGATCCAGGCCTTGAAATTGTCACAGGAGTTCCTCATCTTTGTTTTGTTAGGAGTGTCAGTGGCACCGCACATGCTCAGTGGGCTCCAGGCAGCTGCTGAAAAGCTGAGCTTTTAGGGGTCATCACAATTCATGAAGCAGAAAATGATTAATTATTATTTTTATTCATTATATATCTTCTGTAGTGCTTATACAGAGATTGTAAATCATTCACATCAGTCCCTAGCTCTATTGCTTTCCATCATAGACTGAACCAACTCAAGCACTTTGCATGGGGGGTGACAATCAGTTTACAGGTAGGTGGACTGGAGAGGGTAACATAGCATTAGTTTTAAATGTCTACAGGAGGTTTCTGCCCCTTAGAGCTTTCATTCTAAGTAAGGTATGTGTTATCACATTAATAATGGAAGCTACTGTCTGTTTTATCCTTTTCTAGAGCCACATTATCACTGACCTGTCTCCAAACCCTCCGAGGCATGTTATGGCGTGGGTTGATCCCAAGGCATCATGGGAAGATCTGGCTAAACAGTTGGGTGAATGTTCATGTGTGGTAAACCGCAAATGTGGTGGCCATTTTAAAGCACAATGTATTGGTGGTACTGTGAATGGACATGCTGATCCGGGCTCCAGTACAGAGAACCCAGGGGAGTGTCTCAATGTAAAGCTACATTCTGGGCAGACTGCTCCTGTTCTAGGAATAAACTCACATTCATCTCATGGATTAGCCAAACATTCTGCATTTGAGCCTGTTACATGTTCCTGCCATGATGGACAGGTTCCATATTCACCTTCAGACAAGTTTCTCCTCACAGGACTCCATGCATGTGGTGACCTTAGTGTGGCCATGTTGCGCCACTTTGCAAGGTGCCCTAGTGTGGTGGGAATCACCTCCGTTGCTTGTTGCTATATGAAGTTAAGCACCAGGGAAATGCCAGAACCACCGGGTGTCCTGTCTTCTTCCCACCCTGCCCAGGCAACACAACCACTAGAGTATGGCTACCCACTTAGTTCTTGGGTTGCCCGGCTTCCCGGACACAAACTGTCGTATAAAGCACGGGAGGTGGCCTGCCATGCCATAGAGGATTATATGGAACGGCTACGGGGGGAAAGCGCCATTCTGAGAACCCATTGCTATAGAGCTGTGCTGGAAACCGTTATCCGCAGTATCGATCCCAACATGAAACGCCCCGGGGTGCAGACCATTAAGAAGGCCCACGAGCTGCCATTCAGAGAGTAAGTGTCATTTCTGTAATGTCTCTCAGTCTACATAACCTTATGCTATATGCATAATATGTCTCTTACACTATTGGGATTATTTATCAGTTTTCAAGTTTGTTTTTCTAAATTGAATAAACTCACATATTGACCACTTACTTATTAATAAGGAAAACTTGTTCAAATAAAAAGCCAATACCTTGAATTTATTTTTAATTTATAAACTCTAAAGACTCAAATAGAATTCAAAATTTGGCTTGACTTTGCCTTTTTCAGCTTCCATTGACTTCTATAGAAATTCACAAGCTTTTAGAGTTTTTTTTTTGAATTGTGAAATAAACTTGATAAACCACCCCCCCATATATACGTCACAAAGCCAGGAAGATAATGCAATGATGCTATGTTAGGCCACGCCTCTATCTAACCCAACAATACATTTCTACACTATATTACATTTCTAGTTTAGAATGAGCCTTCTGTAGATGAGTATTACAGTATCCCTCTCTTCAACAGGTACGCTCGCGAGGGGCTGAAACGGGTCGGGCTGGATCCCGGCACCACCTTGGATGAAGTGCTAGTGGAGCGACTGCTTTCCCAGCATCAGAAGGTGGTGGCTTTCTTTAGCCTGGCCCTGCTATTGGCTCCATTAATAGAAACTCTCATACTGCTGGATAGGATGATTTTCCTACAGGAGCAGGGTATGTATGTACAGGGCCGCCATCAGGGGGGCACAGGGGGGACAGTTGTAGGGGGCCCAGCCGTGATACAGTTTTCAAGCTTGGGCTCCCTTAAAAGAATTACGGGCCCTGTCAGCTGGTAATTTGATTGGTTGCACCCCATGCGTACGTGTTATAAGGGGGAAGGATGCTGGGGGGAGCTGGAGGATGCTGGGGGTGGAGCTGGAGAATGCTGGGGGTGGAGCTGGAGGATGCTAGGGGGTGGAGCTGGAGGATGCTAGGGGGTGGAGCTGGAAGATGCTGGGGGTGGAGCTGGAGGATGCTGGGGTGGAGCTGGAGGATGCTAGGGGGGAGCTGGAGGATGCTGGGGAGGGAGCTGGAAGATGCTAGGTGGGAGCTGGAGGATGCTAGGGGAGAGCTGGAGGATGCTAGGGGAGAGCTGGAGGATGCTGGGGAGGGAGCTGGAGGATGCTGGGGGTGGAGCTGGAGGATGCTGGGGGTGGAACTGGAGGATGCTGGGGGTGGAACTGGAGGATGCTGGGGGGGAGCAGGAGGATGAAAGGGGGGAGCTGGAGGATGTTGGGGAGGAAGCTGTGGGGGGAGCTGGGGGTGGAGCTGGAGGATGCTAGGGGGGAGCTGGAGGATGCTAGGGGGGAGCTGGAGGATGAAAGGGGGGAGCTGGGGGATGTTGGGGAGGATGCAGTGGGGGGAGCTGGAGGATGCAGGGGGTGGAGCTGGAGGATGCTAGGGGGGAGCTGGAGGATGCTGGGGTGGAGCTGGAGGATGCTGGGGTGGAGCTGGAGGATGCTAGGGGGGAGCTGGAGGATGCTGGGGGTGGAGCTGGAGGATGCTGGGGAGGGAGCTGGAGGATGTTCGGGGGAGCGGGCCATAGTATGAGGATACTGGGGGAGGACCAGCGATGTTTTAGGGGGTCCCTGCCCTGGTACCAATGCAAAACGTAACCCCTGGCTACCAATGTTTTAGGGGGGCCCTGATGCTCACGTATCTGTTTATATCACATACTAACACACCCCCATTGTGCTATCTTGCAGGATTTCATTGTGATCTGATCCCGCTGTTCAAGCCGGAGTTTTCCCCCAGGAATCTGGTGCTGGTCGCTACCAAAGCAGGAGCTTCTCCAGTTAATGTTTGGCAGCAACTCGAGCAGTTAGGGGAACGGGCAGGCAACGGCGTACTTAGTGGCACAGAGAAGGGTGCGGCTGTACGGTAGGCTCATCCCATCCCAGTCATAGTCAGTATTCCTCAAATATTTTAATTTTAATAATTTATTGGAAAAATAAAACTTTAAACCATGTTTGGGTTCTGTTTTTTTTTACTAAAACTTCATCTTCTTCCAGATATTTGTCGTGCTCACATTCTTATACTATACCCTAATATTGTCCAATAAAATGGTACCGGCGCTGGCATAGCTTTATAGAACTGAATCTCTTAGTACAGGCTATGAGCAAACTTAGGGGGCTGTTCCTGCTGAATTGTGCTTAGTACAGGGGAATCCCTATGCTGCCATAGTTTTATGGTATCTCTCTGTACAGACTATGAGCAAACTTAGGGGGCTGTTCCTGCTGAATTGTGCTTAGTACAGGGGAATCCCTATGCTGCCATAGTTTTATGGTATCTCTCTGTACAGGCTATGAGCAAACTTAGGGGGCTGTTCCTGCTGAATTGTGCTTAGTACAGGGGAATCCCTATGTGCCATAGTTTTATGGTATCTCTCTGTACAGGCTATGAGCAAACTTAGGGGGCTGTTCCTGCTGAATTGTGCTTATACAGGGGAATCCCTATGTTGCCATAGTTTTATGGTATCTCTCTGTACAGGCTATGAGCAAACTTAGGGGGCTGTTCCTGCTGAATTGTGCTTAGTACAGGGGAATCCCTATGTTGCCATAGTTTTATGGTATCTCTCTGTACAGGCTGTGAGCAAACTTAGGGGGCTGTTCCTGCTGAATTGTGCTTAGTACAGGGGAATCCCTATGTGCCATAGTTTTATGGTATCTCTCTGTACAGGCTATGAGCAAACTTAGGGGGCTGTTCCTGCTGAATTGTGCTTAGTACAGGGGAATCCCTATGTTGCCATAGTTTTATGGTATCTCTCTGTACAGGCTGTGAGCAAACTTAGGGGGCTGTTCCTGCTGAATTGTGCTTAGTACAGGGGAACATATGTTGGAATAGTTTCATTTTCTATAAATGTATCTATACAGGCTGTGAGTGAACATCAGGGCTGTGCCACTCAGATGAATGAGTCTGGACTACACAAATGTATAGTAAGGATTTGGGGAGGGGCTACGATTTTCCCATGATTATTGTGGCAGCAGTACTCGCAGGGATATCCTATAATGGGTGTGACATACAAATATTTCCATGTAATATCTTGTTTCTGGTGCATGCGGCAGGTAGAACGGAACAACAGGTACATTTTTGAAATTTTAAAATTTTTTATAATTATATAACGTAAGAGATTTTACTATACAGTGATGAATATTTCTACATTTATGATCTGCAGATACAGTCCTTTCGTATGTACCCAACTGGCGCCCATATACAGTCTCCTTTACTATATACACCCCATGGCTCAGTGCTGGCTAGCCCTGCAGCTCTGAATTGCTACATAATCATCCTTGCTGATTGACTAATATTGTCTAAAGAGGGTACATCATTTTTATAATTTACAGTAAGTTGATAGTACAGTAGGGGGTACATTATCCCTCAGTGACTGCTAATATCCTTATCATTTACAGTAAGGGGTACATTATCCCTTATAATACATGAGTGATACTCAGAGTTCCCTGTATAACTCAGCCTGCAGCCTTGTGCCTTTATATGGGCACTGAACCCCTCAGTGACTGCTAATATCCTTATCATTTACAGTAGGGGGTACATTATCCCTTATAATACATGGGTGATACTCAGAGTTCCCTGTATAACTCAGCCTGCAACCTTGTGCCTTTATATGGGCACTGAACCCCTCAGTGACTGCTAATATCCTTATCATTTACAGTAGGGGGTACATTATCCCTTATAATACATGAGTGATACTCAGAGTTCCCTGTATAACTCAGCCTGCAGCCTTGTGCCTTTATATGGGGGGCACAGAACCCCTCAGTGACTGCTAATATCCTTATCATTTACAGTAGGGGGTACATTATCCCTTATAATACATGGGTGATACTCAGAGTTCTCTGTATAACTCAGCCTGCAGCCTTGTGCCTTTATATGGGCACAGAACCCCCCTCAGTGACTGCTAATATCCTTATCATTTACAGTAGGGGGTACATTATCCCTTATAATACATGAGTGATACTCAGAGTTCCCTGTATAACTCAGCCTGCAGCCTTGTGCCTTTATATGGGCACAGAACCCCTCACTGACTCCTAATATCCTTATCATTTACAGTAGGGGGTACATTATCCCTTATAATACATATAATCCCAGTGTCCCTGCCATCAGAATACAGAAGAGGTAGCTCTGTGGGTGACAGTACTAATCACTTATCCTACATGCAGGCATGGGAAGCTGCTGGGGACGTGCCGGGGGTGGGAGAGCTGATCAGTTGGGGTTCTTGGGCATCACTACAGAGTAAGTCACATCCTAAGGGAATAAACACAGAACTGGTTATTGGCTATTTACAGCAGACAAGAGATAGAAACACATTGTAGTTGAGTTAGAAGGTCACTATAACCCTTGAGCTTAGTACAAGAGTGAGATTATAAACAGCAATAGAAGGCCTGGGGCAAGTGATAAAGAGTTTAGTGCCCGCCAGTGAGACAGTAGGGGTTGTTTTGATTGGCATGGCTGTGAGTTATGTGGCTGCCCCAATAATACAGGTGCTTCCTGCATTCAGTAATGCTGTAGTCCTGAGGGGTAAGTGGAGAAGGGCACATAGTAGGCTTCCCCCAGCCCCCTATCCACCCCTTATCCTGTGTGCCATTCAGACACGTATATGGGGGCATTAAGGTCAGGTTTTGGTCTTGGGTTCCTTTCTTGTAGAAGTCAAAAATGCAGGTAAGTGTCGTTATTATACTCACATTATCGGCTGGAGTCGCTGGGGGAGCTGGGGAAGCTGCAGGAATGATATAGAGAAGGGTTAGTGTTACAGGAACATGTGTCATAGGATTCACACATAATAAGCACATACATGTTAGGCCACATCAGCCAATGAATGGGCAGAATTCTGCCTTTTGCTCCCACACTACTTCCTGTTACAGTTAGAGCTGCATCATTTCCTGTCAGCTGATCTCTGAGGGAACACACAGCCCATCACTAAATGTTGGCTCAAGGGAAAGGATGTAAAAGGGCAATATTTACTGATATATATATTCCAGTTTGGGGGGATTCTTTAATAGGTCTGGGGGTATAGTTTCTTTTAAGAATTTGAGCAAATGATTCCCTTTATATAGTATATGCTCCCAAAAGGGTCGGACTTACTTTTCTTTAAGTGATTGATATCAATGTAGGTGTAGCACACATCTTGTCCAGCAGAGGGCGCGCCTGCATAAATCCAAAACAAACACTGATGTTATATTTGTACAAATGAGCAATATATGGAAATGCAGGAATACAATGTAATATTGGATATTATTTTGTGAAGATCTAATGAATGCCTTAGTAACCAATCAGAATTGTATTGTGGGTTTTCTTTAATAGGAATAAAGTATCTGTTCTGGGTGCATACAACATAAAGTATTAGAGAAAAAAATAGAGGTAATTTCTCAGCAAACATGGCGGGTAAGGAACAAGTACTGAGTTGTATCTGTACCTGGGTGAGGAGGATCCTCAGAAGACGCCGTGTCTTCATTTACTGCACTGTGGGTTAAAAAATATAGCTTAATCTTTGTAAATGGTATGAAATCCAAGTCCGACTTGGGACTCCTCCAGTTACATGGGAGTAGGAGAAACAATAGGTTAGCTGAAAGCAGTTCTAATGTGTAGCGCTGGCTCCTTCTGAAAGCTCAGACTCAGGCACACTTTACTGCTGCGCTGCAAGTTGGAGTGATATCCCCCCCCCCTCACCC